>NC_089202.1:3826299-3831929 GCF_963930695.1 Labrus bergylta | reverse complement strand
AAGACGTGGTACATCATTAAGAGGAATATTCAGTGGCGGTGTCACTGAGGGGTGACCCTGTGAACAGGTCAGGAATAGTTCACTCGCTAAATACTCCCCTGCCCCCCCTCCCCCTGTAGACACACACACATGTAGGTACGAGACTTGAAGTCACACACTGGCCAGTTGGATATCCCTGTTTTCTTTTTTTGTGTGTCTTTACAATAAAAGCTTTTCCTTGATGCTAACATTCAAGCACAAGCGCAGCTAAAGGAAAAACACACAAGATAATATTTGCACTGTTTTTTCCTACTATTCAGAAGCATGATTTGGCACCTAAGCTAGTGTTGATGCTAAATCCACATGTGTATTCAACAACTTCTGTGTTTATAAGGAGATCAAGAAGGGGAAAGTAGCTTTGAGATGCAGAAAAGCTTGGCATTATCCCTGTTACACGATTATATCAATGAACGTCCTCTATCTCGTCTCCCCTACGATTCAGCTTCCTTCTATCCTGTCTGTCTTTTCACCTCCTTGTCTATCCTTTTCTGTGTGTGTGTGTGTGTGTGTGTGTGTGTGTGTGTGTGTGTGTGTGTGTGTGTGTGTGTGTGTGTGTGTGTGTGTGTGTGTGTGTGTGTGTGTGTGTGTGTGTGTGTGTGTGTGTGTGTGTGAGCCACTTTTCATTTGTCTTCATAAGCCTCATTTATTTTTGCAGCCAGATGTGAGCTGACAGACATCACTCAGTTCACCCCCCAACCCACCCACTCCCTTTCCCCCTTCCATCCACACCCTTGAGCCCACACCGTCCCCTCACCCCACCCTCGCACTAGGAGGTCAGGAGAGCCCCCTCCTTCCCCCACCCACCCAAACCCCCCCCTCCTCCACCACCACCATCAGCATTACAGAAGATGGATGTGTCTTTAAAGTAGAGATTGATTGTGGATATCAGAGTTATGGCGCCATTCATCAAAGGCCGATCTTATTCAGACGAGGCGGATTGAACACGGAGGTGGGACTCCTGAGCCCATGGGTGGGTTTCTGGTAGGGGTGTGTGTGGGTGAGTGGGGGGGGGGGGGGCATACAGGAAGTGTAAATGATTGCAGATGAGAGTGTGTACCACTGTTTGTGTGTGTTTACGCTCGTGTAAGAGCTTGTACCTCTGTAATGCGGCCTCACTTGGGAATTCTGGCATGTGTCTGACTGTTTCTTGTCTCTATTCTCGTCAGTGTGTGTGTGTGTGTGTGTTTGTGTGTTTGTGTGTGTCTCTGTCTGCATTGATCTCCAGTGATGTGATCCTCCTTCAGAGTCTGTTCTCATCGGACTCTGATTTACGGCTTCATTAGGATCCTTACACCACCTCCCCTTTCTTTTTGTCTCCCTCCTCTCGCCAGGTCACTCTTGAAGACAAACACACACACACACACACACACACATAATGCAGACAAACCCACACTCTGTTTAGTGAAAGCTGCAAACCCAAGGGGACTTTTCATCCCGACACTTTGTATAGTTTGTTTCTGTTCTGTTTGTCATCTTTCTGAATAATCTCTTATTATTCACCGAGGCTCAGCACCTCATTGTGCCCCAAGAGCTGAAGTGCTGTGGTGGTTTTGGAGGTGCTTCCATGCCTCCCCCCCCCCCCTCTCCGGGCAGCCCCCACTTGCTTGAAAAGAGCCCTCATTGTGTGTGTCGTCTTTTATGGCGCTGTCTGAAAGAGAGGGATGCACTCCAGTCGGCATTCAAATGCACGTGGTAAAGCAGCCAGCCGAGCAGGACAAACACCACAGGTTGTAAACGCTTTGAAAAGGAGAGTGTGTGTGAGAGTGTGTGTGTGCGTGTAGATGTGTGAATGTGAATGCGAGTGTGTGCAGATTCTCGACTGAAAGGTTTTCACTCTCTTTACCTCCACTTTTCTTTTCCTCCTGTGATACAGTTCACCACTTACTTCCCTCCTTTTTTTTATTCCATCTACCTGTCTCTGTAGTCGCCTGAGATTACTTTCTTCTTCTTCCTCCTCCACTAAGAAAAGAACCTCAAAGTTTTTGCTTCTGGTGTTTTTTAAAATCCCCCCTCCTCCCCCCTGTACCATTATCAGGAGTCAAGTCATGCAGAAATGTAAAAAAAATAAGAAGGTAATCACACTTTGTGCTGGTGCTTTTGTCGTCAGTCCGTGATGGAAATGGGTCTAAATATGAGATTAGAACCTGCCGCTGACTGATGCTATTAGGCAGATATGCCGTAGACTTTACTATCTCCCATGAAGGATTAGTGCAAATTATACTGGGAGACAGGCTTGATTTCTCCTCTGCCTGGCTGGATGTGGGCATTTGAGGCACTCTAAGTTGACAGCGTCTGTCTCTGCTTAGTTCTCGCAGACAGGTTGTGTGACAGCTGATGCCAGGCGAGGGCTTAAAAAGTGTGTATGTGTGGGTGTCTATTTGTGTGTTGGACCACGTTTTGGTCTGCATGTGTGTGTGTGTGTGAGAGAGTTATAAACTGACAGGCGAGTGTGTTTGAATGTGATTGCACGTCAATGGCGTTTTTCTTTTTTTTTTCTTTTCCCTCTCTCTCCTGGAAACAGGTTCTCTTTGAGGAGGGTGACAATCGGGAAAGGCTAATTTTAAGCTCGGTGGCTTCCTCTTTAATTCTACACACTCTTATCTAGTTTTATTTAAATAATTAAACTGTCTTGCGAGACTGTCCAGGTGTTTTTGTAGCTATGAATAAGTTAGAAAGTTGGTCAGATGTCTGACCAGGTGCTGGGTTTCAACATTTAAATACATTCGTACAGGAAATGCTGATAAAATCCCAACCTTGGCAACCAAACACATACATGTATCATAATTTTTATAGCCCCACTTTGCTTCAGGAAGGTCCATCCTCACAGGAAGCCGGTGGCATCCATCATGCAGTGAGTAATCTCAAACTATGATGTTGATATAACAGCAGGAAGGTGGTGGAGGGCTTTGTTCACCTCTTAGGAATGTTGGGAACATGCAAATGCTCCCTGTTTTAGCCCTGCTGTCTCCTCTGGGCCCTGCTGATTTAGGGGGGGGGGTGACATGTCCTTTAATGTTGGGTAATAAACTGGAGGGGCGGATTTATAGGCCCAAGCCATGTCTCTCCCCCTAACTGTCTCTGTCCACTGGCTCCTATGACGACAATGCATGCTCCACCCGCAATGCATTTAAGGTGTTTGCAGAGCTCCAGAAGAGGCTTTGAAAGCGCTGTCTGTTCATATGTAAAGATCTTTGCAGTAAGTCACACAGAGATTTGATTGAACAAAAGTTTCCCTGTAGGTTACAATTTAAGAAAACATGTGATCCAAGCCAACCGCAGCAAGCTTGTGTCATTTTGGGTTAAACCTGCTCCAATTTAAAAAAGTTGCAACCTAAGAAAAATGACATTTCCTGCACTTATTTCCTGACCAACAAAGGGTATTCATTTTATTTGTGTTTCTATTGGAAATGTCTGACAATGAAACTTCTTAAACGCAACCCAAACAATACCTAAATGCAGTATTTACTGCACATTTAAAAACTGGCAGGCCTTTTGATGATCCAGCTCGTCTCTGCTTCCCCCCCTCAGCTCTGTCTTCCCACTCATCCTCCTCCTCACTGCTCTTTTCCTCCTCTCTACAGTACGAGGTACGATGCACAGCGGTGCTCCGCCATGTCAGCAGGATTGAAACAGGTCAAAGTGTAGAGTGACTCAAATAGGCGCAGCATCAGACTGATATATACTGTAAGCTTCCTGATATTGGCTTTTTGTTGGATTTTGGCCAGAGAAGACTGCCCACCTCTTGTATAATGTAGCTAAGGCATCTGCCGGATTTCAGCAGGTGAATGTTAAAGTGTTAGTAATGTTTGTATTTCTGGTGGCTGACCAGAAAAGGCTCCTCTGTGGGATGTAGGAGGGTTTACTCACCAACTTGTGTGTTTAAATCTTGCAGGGATACCTGCATTTCCTGTTTTTAAGGCTGATACATCAAAAGAAAGATATTTCTTTGGTTTGAAGAGACTTTTAGGATTGCAGCAGAGTTGGAATTTTTGTTTCAACAAGATGATAACTATTTTTTTTCAGGCATCATAGAAGTGATATTGTTCCTAGTATGAGTATCTGAAGGTACCTGTGTGGTTCTTCTCTGCACAGGATGCTCTAAATCAGTCTCATCCTCTCCTCACACAGTTTGACTGATCTGTCCGAGGCCTAGTTTGCTACTGCCAGCATGGGACTCGATGTTCGCTTCTCTATTTATTTCCATGGCCCATGCGTTTTTCCCCATATAAAGACAGTCTATGTCCGACAGTGTCACAGTGTGATGGATTGCATAGTCCTCTTCTCTCAGGAAGAGAAGAGGGGGGTGGGGGGGAGAAGGAAGGAAAGAATAAGGAGGTGAAGAATGAGTGAGAGAGGGGAGGAAGCGGAGTGGTGCGGTGAAGCAGTGAAGGACATGGCAGCTTAGTGCTGGCCAAAAAGACTGTGCTGAACACCTGCTCCTGTCTCCAACGCCCCTTCAACCTCCTCATTACCTGTCAATCTATCACAAGGCAGCCAGATCAAATGTCTGCAGCAGCCAGGACTCGCACAGGGAGGGAAGCAGGGAAGGAGGGAGGAAAAAGGGAAAGAGAAGGACAGATTGCATATCTGGGAAAGTAAATGAAACAGCTGCGTGTGCATATCGAAGATCTGTTGATAATTTGGAGTAAAGTTTGTGCAAAGTGCAAATACTTCAAAAACTTTAAGAGGGACTTTGTTACGCTGATCATTTTAGAGTTCATGGAATGCACACTGCAGGTCAGTCAGGTTTAACTTTGAAGAAATATGTCATCTCCGTCAATGGAGAATTGTTAATATAAGCAAGTCATAATAAGAGAAGCTGGCTTGTTGTCAAGAATTTAAAAGCTTTAAAATCTGGAATATTTTTTCAGGAAGTAGTTTATTTTTTCTTCTGCTTGTTATACTCAGCAGTGTTAAGACCCGCCTTACAGCACCATTTGGCCTTTGATTGGCCCCTGTGTAAAAGAGGTGAATCAGTGACAGACAATCCCCTCTGCGGAGAGGAGGGGCTTAAGGTTTCAGATTACAGCGACAATGCTGCCAGTGTGTATCCGTGCATCTTGTATGTGCTTCATATATGCAGATGCCTTTTTAAGAGTGTCCATGCATATATACCGGCTCATCTTGTTTAGCATGATTTCATATTGTGCTCATAGAGTGTGTACATCTGCAATGATGTGTGTTCTTTTAAAAGGCAGATACATTTGAGCTCATCAAGGTGCATTAGTGCACACATGAACAGTCCCAGCCCTCTTTTTTTAAACCCTTTCACTCTCCACTCTCTCTCTTTCTTCTTTCTTTCTCAGTCTCTCTCAAGCTCTCTCACCAATCTCTCTCTTTCAGTGTGTGAGCTGTGGTGATTTACGGTAATTATCCATCGTTGGGTCATCTATCAGGCCGGCCGTTGCTAGGAGATGGAAGCAGCTGCTGCTGGCTGTTGTCTTGTCAGGGACAGTGCGTGTGTGTGTGCTGTGTGCGTGTGTGTGTGTGTGTGTGTGTGTGTGTGTGTGTGTTGGTACATACTTGTGTACGTGTTTTGGGGGATTTGAGTGAGGGTGCTTTGCATGTGTTTTTGTGTATATGCTTGTGTG
>NC_089202.1:3646299-3823799 GCF_963930695.1 Labrus bergylta | reverse complement strand
GTTAATGTGTGTGTATATTTATTTATGTATTGCCTCACAGGACAGCAGTAGCAGCAGCTCAATGCAGAGTGTGAGTGGGTGAGAATGAAATTGAAAAAAAAAAAAAAAAGCCAGATGAATTGCAATCGATTGGCGCTGGTTCACAATATTGATCCCTCAGCATGTTAAAGCCTGCTGTACTCCATGAAGAACACTCAGTCAGTCATTGTGCCCCCCAACCAACCAACCAACCCCCCCTCCCCCCTCCCTCACCCTCATCTACTGCTTCACAAACTAACACACAGCTGCATATACTGTAAATGTCTTCTTGTGTTGTTACTGCATGCATGAGGAAATAGTGAAGACGATAGTCCTTGCAGCTTTGATGCAAGTGTGTGTTTGCGTGTGTGTGAGTGAGTGTGTTTGGTTTTGTGCATGCACAGTAATGGAGAGTGATCTTGGCTGTGGCCCACGAGCTGCTTCTCTGAACTGATCTTTGAGTTGGGTATAAATAGCGCTTGCTCTATAAATAAAACAGCAGCACCTTTCACACTCTCTCTCTCCCTCACTTACCCACACACACTTACACGCACGCACAAAAACCCACACAACAAACAAAAAAACACACGCACACAAACATTTAAACCTGCCCACATGCCTCTTGGATCTCGTACCTTCCTGTACACAATCATATGCAGAAGAAAAAAAAGACCTCCCATCAATCCATTTCTCATTGTGTGGAGGTCAGACAGAAGGATTTCTGGGGGACATATTGACGTATTTACATGTTAACATGACCTGTACCAGCTTAGCACTGGATACCTGTTTGACCTCTGACCGCACCTTTTTGTTTACAGACCAACAACGTAGTCAGCTGAATTTCACAAATCAATTTTTATCACACATCATTTGGATTTAGCTGATGATTTCACTCGAAGCTTCTTTGAGTGAAATCATCAGCATGCGAAGGGCAAACATGCACACAAAATGATTGTTGCATTCCTACTTGTATTCATAGGGGGGGAATGTTTGATGAAATATAAGAACAGTGCTCTCTCTCTCATTCACTTGCTGCAGCTTTGGGTTAAAAGCTTAAAGTATTGACATTCTTAATGCATAGATCAATTTATACCTTTTAATGCAACTTTCGTTTAGCGTGTTATGTAGTTCTTTTTTATTTTACAATCAATCTACTCATTTGTCAGTATTATTTAGATATTTCTTCATTATTTTGCAAAAATGTTAGAATTGATGTTAGTGTGTTTTTTTATGTAGAGGCTGCCCTCACCAAAATAATATCCCTTGTGGGATGTGTAAAGTTTTTGATAGAATATTCAATGAAAACATTATTATTGTTGGCATGGCTTTAGTGCGCAGTGAGTTTTGGGCTTTTTTTCCCCCCTCACCGATACCAAACTTTTCCATGCACTGACTGGCAGACAGTCTTAACATTGCCAACCTGCTTGCTGAGCAAAAACACACCAGCAAAACTGCTCTCTAACAGATCAGTGCGATGCCTTTACATAATGCTACCGGCTCGCTGTAAATCAACATGACTTGAAGTGTTTGCATGGAGCCACCAGCACAAGCGATCAGCAGAAAGGCTCACTGAATATCTGCCAATAATACAGAATTTCATCGCTAATCCTGTTTGCACAGCACTTATTCACATTCAAAACCACCTTCTACGTCAGTCCATTATGTAGCTATGTGTCTGAAGAACATGTCCCATCCGCTGGTGTCTACCGAGCTCGACTCTGACTAGAAGTGTTTTGAAATGGGGTGTAGAGGGGGGGAGAGATAAATTGGTACAGCGAGCTGGAATGCTGCAGCAGTTATTTAAGGCCCTGTAGGTGCTGCCTAGGCCATATGCTCCCATTATTCCGCTTGGGAGGGGCCCATGTGGGCATGAGAGCAAGGCTGGAGAGAGGGAGAGGGGGAGGAGGGTGGGAGAAAAAAAAAGGAAGAAGGGAGAAAAGAAAGAAAGGTAGCTGAGAAATTATTTTAAGGAGAGTCCCCCCTATCAGGCGTAGGAGGAATTTTTTGACGAACGGGATACCAGGAGAAGCCTAAGACGAGATGAGAACGAATTAGCTTCTAAAGTAAATGATCGCCTTCACCCTCAATATCCGGCTCTCTCGCCGTCATCTTTGCATAATTCATCTCGTCAAATTTTGAGGTGTGACAGAGTATAATTCACGAACTCCTGAACTTTTTCAGGTTGATAGCTTTTCTTAGGGTTTTGGCTTCTCAATCATTTTCTTATCAGAGCTGCACTCAACCACAATTCTGCATGACACACTTCCTCACTGGTTGCTATTTGATCTTTTTACAAATCCGAAGCTACACAACTCTAGGCAGCTGAAATGTTTTTCAGAATGTGACTGAAGATGTAAGAGTTAAATATGGATCCCCAAATTTTGTATTTTGTCAGCTGTAATGGGTTGAATTTCACAAAGTCTTCTTCCCCTGCAGATAGCTAAATATTTATCTGTTAAGAAAACAAGGCCCAGATGCAGCTTTGTGTTATCTTCATATCGCTTTCTCTCTCTCTCTCTCTCTCTCTCTCTCTCTCTCCCTCTCCTCCCTATCTGTACCGTCTCTTGTCAAACTGAGGCCTGTGTTCCTGATCGGGGCATTGCTCTCATGTTAGCCGCTTCACGGGAAGCACATCCCAGCATTCCCTCTGACACGCCGGCAGCAGCATTACCATAATTGGCTTTTCTACATGACGGGACAGAGGAAATAATAATGTCATTTTATTTACAGCCCTCTTGTCCCGGTCCGAGAGCTATCACCCCCTCCCCACTCTCTCCTGCTCCTCCCTCCGCCATCCTCACCCCCGCACTCTCTTTCTCCTCTCTGCACATACACTGACGCAGACCCCTCCTCCTCCTCTGTCTCTTCTATCTCATCTCTCTCTCTCTCTCTCTCCCTCTCTCTCTCTCTCTCTCTCTCTCTCCCTCCTCTCTTCCTGTGCAGGGCGCAAGTCTCGTTCTGCCACGGCGTGTAGGTCAAGCGATGGCTTTTTGATCAGCTCCTGTCCAAAGCCATCAGGGTTGAGAGGCACGTAATGGAGAGCAGGGTGACAAACAGAATCTGGGGAAGGAATAAGACTGCCAGTTTCCTATTAGGGCCCGGCCTAAACGGCCTACGCCCCCCCCCCCCCCCCCAAGCACCTACCACCCCCCCCTGCATTCTCTGCCATGAGCCCACTCCTGCACTGCCTAAATCACATGAGTGAAGGGGGCCGTGATTGGACATTAGTGCCGCAAATGACTGCTGTGATTGCCCCCTCTTCCCAAACTCACATCAAATAAATAAAGAAATGTGTGTAAATAAATAGAAAGAGGGGTGTTGGAGAAATGGGGCTGGTGGTGGTGGAGGAGTGGGGGTGAGGCTGACTAGTTTCATCCCCTTCTTTTTTTCTCTCTCTCTCTCTTTCATTTCATCGCCTTTCTGCCTTTCTTATCTGGTTTGTTTGGCTTTGACAGCGGCCAAATGGTGAAGCTCCGCAAGCCTGACAGAGAGTTTTATTGATTTAACAACCAGCAGACTCTCAGAAAAGAAAAGGGAGAAGGCAAAAAAGAAAAAAAAAATGGGGCAGGGTGGAGAACGATAGCAAAGTTTTGAAAAGGAGTGATATGTTTCTGCTGCACTCCTTGCCAAAATGCTGATGTGTCCACTGGTTGTATTTCATTTT
This sequence comes from Labrus bergylta, assembly GCF_963930695.1. NCBI lineage: Eukaryota > Metazoa > Chordata > Actinopteri > Labriformes > Labridae > Labrus > Labrus bergylta. The sequence continues at coordinate 3,820,117 of NC_089202.1, read as the reverse complement.
GGTATCAGTTACAAAAAAATCACCTCATCCCCGTATTCAGGCTTTGTGTGAGACAGAATGTTTTAGAGATGATCTGTACATAGGTCGATCATGTTGTCCCGTTGCGAGGCCCAGTGGATACAGGGCGTTCACTCGTTCTTTTCATCAGAATAACATCATTTCAAACTGTCTGGATGTTCTGTAACTTGGGACTCAGCCCACACTGCTCCTGTGTGGTCTTTGAGAAATAGCCTTAATTGCACAAACCTGATTACAGAGAGCAAAAGTTAAATGTGAGAAAAAATTTGAATTTAGGGTACTTCATGAGTACGTCGTGATCTCTCGTTTATGAAAAATAAAAATAAATGGGGTAGATCAGAACAAAACATCCACTTCAGCTCTTAGCTCTAATTAAATAAGAATCCGTCTCCCATATGATTTTGGTCACATGAGACATGAAAACCTTTGATGACACCTGCTTTACAGCAGTGTGTAAGTCAATCCATTTGTGCGTTATGCATTTTTAAAAAGGCTCTTTATAACATCTGAGGGGATACTACAAACCCCTTTTTGGTGCTTAATACAATTTGGATCCCTTTTTATTAACAGTGATATAACCATATGCGTAGGTATTGGGAGTTACACTGGGATGACTAATTCCTGCTGCCGTGGTGTGTGTCGTCGGTGATCTGGCGTGGCTGGTGGCGGGCTTGATCGCTGCAGCTTCTGACAGTGAGGCTGCAGTGCTATCCTGGCCACGCTGCCGCCTGTCTCCTTGATGGCGGCACGTCCCCGAGCAAAAGTGACAGGCGCTTTGGCGCCCGTGCAGATGGCCCTGCTCACAGCCATCACCCACTCGGCAAACCAAACCGCCAGGGACTGCACGCCAGCCCTGCCCCTTCCCACGCCCGCCCCCCTTGCTGGTGGTGTTGATCTGCATATGTACATCCAGGACAGAAGAAGGAGCTTTAGCTGGTCCTCAGTCACAATTACATATCTCCAAGCTGCAGCGATGAATAGATATAGCTGATATGGAGCTCTTGATATCCCTCCTTCATAGCGCTTCAGATTTTAGCTTCCTGTCAGAATAAATGCATCATCTCAATCTAGATGGAAAAATCATTTATTTCAGATTGACATTCACCACGTTTCATCACTAATATTTCACATTTATAGTTTGCGAAAGCGTCCACTTGCTGCCTGTGATTTTTTTTTACAGATGTGTGTGTCTGCCAGTCTTTTGTCTGTGTGCTTTTGATATCACCCTCTTTGTTGTTTCCATGACAACATGGCAGGACAGGCATTGATTGACAAGGATCGTCAAAGGGTTCCCTGGCGACCTGCTCATTGTTCGAAGCCCCTCCCTGCTGCAGTCTGTGTTTTGTCACTCACCCAGGGATATTTCTGATCTGCTGCTTCTCATTCCTGCTGTCTCTCTGTGTGTGTGTGTGTGTGTGTGTGTGTGTGTGTGTGTGTGTGTGTGTGTGTGTGTGTGTGTGTGTGTGTGTGTGTGTGTGTGTGTGTGTGTGTGTGTGTGTGTGTGTGTGTGTGTGTGTGTGTGTGTGTGTGTGTGTGTGTGTTAAGCACTGCCAATTATTAGGGTTTAGCTATTTTTTGGCTGCAGCAGATGCGAGTGACTCACTTGGTAATTCCTACTGTACGTTTGCCCTGTTTGTGTAGGCTTGTAATAAAAGGATAGCCTTTCTGCTGAATGCTTTGTATATTAAATGGCTGATATGTATTGATAGCCTCCTGTTCTGGAAGCGGGTTTGCCAGGGGGAGAGCACTGTAACAGAAGACACTCTGCAGATGTGTTGTAGAGTGTACAGCACATAATGCTAATCTGCTGTGTTAGGGATTTTCAGGAGTTTTAGAAACTGTCTCGGTCTCAGTCTGTCAGTGGGATTGAAGCGCAGCCAGGTTCTCCTGTAGTGCTCTCATTTCACTGAAATCCTGTCAAGCGTTAGGGGAGTATGTTGCTCATTTGGAGAAGGGTGTATCAGTAGCACACAGCGAACTCAGACTTATAGGCAATATTATGGTCGGTGGGTTCAGGTTTGCACTGAATGAGCAAACATGCATGATGCTGCAGAGTGTGTAAAGTACACACACAGGCACTGAAAGGTGAGCATGCGGACAAACATGCATTTGCAAACAGGCACTTACTGAGGCACTCGCACACACATGCATGCACATCAGTGCACAGTCACAGTCGACGGTGCAGCTGCTCACCTCCCCCACCTCCTCCACCCATCTCCTCTCAGGCAGCAGTAAATGGTGCCAGTGTATATATATCAGGTATTATGTCCACTTAGATTATGATATGACAGGTTAGCGTGCCGTTTGAAGCTGACAGCACATCTGTTTCATCAGGAGAGACTGATACTGGCATCTAGGACACACATCTCACCATGCAGGAAGGAGATAAAGGAAGAAGCTAGGGGGCCGTCTTTCCTGTCTGCCTCACCCTCTCCCTCTCTCTCTTCTTTCTCCCTTTTCTCGTACTCCCCCTCTCACCACCCATCAAACCCACCACCTCCTGCTCACTTTTTCCTTTCTCCCCAACGTCTTCTCTTCACTCACTTGTTCTTTCCATAACCACCTCCTGTCTCTCCTACTTACTGATACTTGCTGTGTCTTCCACTATCATGCGCAAACACACACACACACACGGTCTGGCCTAATATCTCGTTTGCCATTATATATTTTTCTGGTAAACCTGTGGCCTTCTTCCATGCACAGATCTTTTGCCCCTGCCCCTCTTTTTTTTTTGCTTGCTTTCCTCTTTGATTCTGTCATTCCTTGGAGCTTTTGCCATGCCATTTTGGATCACAAAACCATATAATATTTTGCAAATGCATTAAAAGTCTAATTAGACTCTGTTTTTTTCACTAGTCATTGTGGCATTTTTAGCACTTTCTCACTTGCTTAAATGAAAATGACTTCAGTATATCGGAGAGGTTCAGGAAAAAAAAATACCACATCTCAGAATTAGTGTTTTATTTCATTCACTCCCAGATGAGTTGCATAACCTGAACATGTGAGGAGCTGAACTTTCTGGACTGGATGAGTGAGAGACAATAACGCTTAGGGAAGTGAGAAATAAGGAAAAAAAGGGGGGAGTTGAACATGCAAGCATGCAGCTGGCTAACAAGGCCAAACAGCAAGTCATTTCCTGGGAAACATAAGGCATGTGTGGAGGAATAGGGAGTTGGGAAGGAAAAGGACAACTGTCAGAGGCTCAGTGATTTATTTTTCCCTTGGAGGCTTTTTTCACCGCTGGCTTTCAGAGCCACATGTGTGTAAAATATACACAAACTCTTGCATGCATGCATGCTGACACATACACACACTCGCATTGGAGGAGAATAAAAGCCTACATTTCTCATCATTTAGTATTCATTCCATGTTATTTTGACAGTGGTCCTGTTAGTGTGCTGTAAATCTTTAATTTCACTGAGTTGACCTCTTTTCTCTCTCTTCTTTCCCTTCCCTTTTTGTCTTCTCTCTTGCTTTCTTTCGCTCTAGCATACATGCCCGAAGACGAGCTTAAGGTAGCTGGTCAAGATGGGGAAGAGCACCTGCAGGATGATGGCCTCTCATTAGACGGACAGGACAATGAGTTCCTGTGCAACGAGGAGGAGGAAGACGCAGATGCTGATGGAGGCCAACCACCCAGTTACAGAGACTCTCCACTCAGCAATGGCACCAACCCTGATGCTGGATATGGGTCTCCACTCAGCGATGCCAGTGACAGACTTACAGACTTCAAAAGCACCCCTTCCAGGGACGGTCAGGAGAGGGAAGGCTCTGCTTTGCCCTTCCGGCCCAACAACGGCCTCTCTTTCCAGGACAGCCTGGCACAGATGAAAGCCGTCTATGCAAACCTCATCTCAGATGCCTCTTGGTCTAGTATCACAATGGACATCATGAAAGCCAAGCCTGTAGCAGCTGGCAGTGTCAACAGTGCCCTCGCCACTCCCGAGCCAACCTCCACCGCTTCTGTCTCCACAACCACAACCACAAACAAGAGCAGCATTGTAAACATGGCTAGCAGTCACCATAATGGCAGGAGTTCTGGCACCACTGTCAACCACACAGGCAACACAAGTGGCAATACTAATGGCACAGCAGCTTGCTCTGTTAGCAGCCACAGTGCAACCAGCAACAGTGGGAACAGCAGTGGCGGGGCTAGTAATGGTAGTGGTGTAGCTTACGACTGGCACCAAGCAGCCCTCGCTAAAACTCTCCAGCAGACTCCCTACCACCTTTTACCCGAGCCTAGCCTCTTTAGCACAGTGCAGCTCTACCGGCAGAACAACAAGCTGTATGGCTCTGTTTTTACTGGTGCTAGCAAGTTTCGCTGCAAAGACTGCAGCGCTGCTTATGACACGCTGGTGGGTTTGACGGTCCACATGAATGAGACGGGACACTACCGAGATGACAATAAGGACAAAGAGGAGGAGCAGGGGAAGCGCTGGTCCAAACCTCGCAAGCGCTCTCTGATGGAGATGGAGGGCAAAGAGGATGCCCAGAAGGTCCTGAAGTGCATGTACTGTGGCCACTCATTTGAATCTCTTCAAGATCTCAGTGTTCATATGATCAAGACCAAGCATTACCAGAAAGTGCCTCTCAAAGAACCAGTGCCAGCCCTGGCCACTAAACTGGTATCCACTTCAGCTAAAAAACGAGCTCTCCAAGATGCCATAGTGTCTCCATGCTCCCCAGACTCTATCCATGCTGGTAGTGGTGGTGGTAGTGTATCTCTTGGGGATGTTGGCAAAGATTCAAAAGCTGCAGCTAACCCCTATGTTACGCCAAACAACCGCTATGGCTATCAGAACGGGGCCAGCTACACATGGCAGTTTGAAGCTCGTAAAGCCCAGATCCTCAAATGCATGGAGTGCGGGAGCTCCCATGATACACTGCAGCAGCTGACTGCCCACATGATGGTCACAGGTCACTTTTTGAAGGTAACACATTCTGCATCCAAGAAGGGCAAACAGCTGGTTTTTGACCCAGTGGTGGAAGAAAAGATTCAGTCCATTCCACTTCCACCCACTACCACCAGACTCCCTGTTCCCACTAGTGTTAAGTCCCAGCCAGTGTCCCCCGCCCTCTCCTCTGCCTCAGAGGAAAAGAGGGACTTGGCTGAGGATGAAAAGGTTGAAGGTGGTGAGCCATTTGAGAAAAAAATCAAAGAGGAGAAAGATGATTCGGGTGAGAATGACACTACATCATATAAATACCTTAGAGAAGAAGATTTGGAGGAGGCACCAAAAGAGGGTTTGGATATTCTTAAATCCCTGGAGAACACAGTATCCAGTGCAATTAGCAAGGCCCAGACGGGCACACCCACATGGGGTGGCTATCCCAGCATTCATGCAGCCTACCAGCTTCAGGGTGCCATGAAGAGCTCAACTTCTATTCTACCCCCTATTGTCCAGAGTATCCAGATGCAGCCAATGTTTAACAGTGGGCTACGAGGCCTAGTGGGTGACCCGAACTCAGTCATCCACTCACCCCGGAGTCCTTCCTCCCCTACCCCGCTCAGGAGTAATGTCACTGCCATGGAGGAGCTAGTGGAGAAAGTGACGGGTAAAGCTGCCACTGTGAAGAAGGAAAAGGAGGAGAAGATGGTGAGTCTGGAACGATGCCGGCCGCCATCTTTAGTCAAGTCGCCCTCTCCTGCACTGAAAGAGCAGAGAGAGCATTTAGCATCTCCAAATGACCTGTCTGTAGGTAAACTGTCTGGGATGAGAAGTAGCAGCCCAGGCAGTGTAGATTCTGAGCTCATCTGCAAGAGAGAGCCCAAAGAGAGCCTAGTAGACAGCCACAACAACCATTCAAAGAACAGCTCTGAGGCCTGCCAGTCCCCTGTAACTAATGGCAACAGTCTTGGCATCATCACTGATCACTCACCAGAAAGTCCTTTCATCAATCCTCTCAGTGCACTCCAGTCAATCATGAATACACACCTGGGTAAGGCCTCCAAACCAGTAAGCCCAGCTGCAGATCCACTGTCGATGCTTTACAAGATCAGCAACAGCATGATGGATAAGCCGGCTTTCAACCCAACTCCTCAGGGCAAGCCAGCTGAGCCCATCAATCACTACCAGTTGTATGAAAACAGTGACCAGCCCATAGACCTTAGTAAAAATAAGTCTACCGAAAACACAAACAGTAACAATAATAACAACAACAACAACAGTGTGCTCAACAATAGTGTAAATGGTAACAAACCCATTATTTCCCTCCCTGATTCAGTCTCCTCTCCCCTGAGAGAGAACGCCCTAATGGACATTTCAGATATGGTCAAAAACCTCACTGGAAGACTGACGCCCAAATCCTCAACTCCGTCCTCCATCTCAGAGAAGTCGGATGCTGATGGCAGTGCATTCGAGGACGCCCTGGAGGATCTGTCCCCAGTGCAGAAGAGAAAAGGGAGGCAATCCAACTGGAATCCCCAGCACCTCCTCATCCTCCAGGCACAGTTTGCCTCCAGCCTGAGGGAGACCTCAGAAGGCCGCTACGCCATGACGGACCTAGGTCCCCAGGAAAGGGTCCACATATGTAAGTTCACAGGCCTCTCCATGACTACCATATCCCACTGGCTGGCTAATGTCAAGTACCAGCTGAGACGGACTGGGGGCACCAAGTTCCTCAAAAACATGGACTCATGCCAGCCTGTTTTTCTTTGTGGTGACTGTGCCTCCCAGTTCAGGACTCCCTCCTCCTACATCGGCCACCTGGAGTCTCACCTGGGCTTCAGCTTGAAGGACCTGTCCAAACTGTCAGCTGAGCACCTACGGGAGCAGCAGGCTGCCTCAAAGGTGATCACAGACAAAATGACATTCGGCAGCCCCCTGTCAGCCTTGACCACGACAGAGGACGACACAGGCTCTGTGTACCAGTGCAGACTGTGCAATCGGACATTCGTCAGCAAACATGCAGTCAAACTGCACCTCAGCAAGACCCACGGCAAGTCTCCGGAGGACCACCTGGTGTTTGTCACTGCTTTGGAGAAATTGGAGAAGCTAGACAAGATGGAGAAAGTTTAAGTGGGGTCTCAAGCTGAGGTTAGAGACTGACAGCTGTGGAACTGATTAGAAATTCATTGCACTAAATGACATTGTTCACAGTTACTGCACTGGGCCGAACTGAGCCGCCAGAAAAAAAAATCGGTCTTATTTTTTATTTTTATTTTTTGTTGTTGTGATAACTGCCTGACTGGACCATGTCTTTTCATGTCGATTTGTTTTTTTGTTTTGCCAAGCTTTTTTTACACTTATTTTGTAATATATTTATATGCTATTTGTCTGATCTGTGCATGTATTTTAGTGAATCAAGGTTAAACACAAGATTTTAATCTTTTGATGGCAAAAATACAACTACTGCTTCAATGGTAAAAAGTGGCAAGTGGAAAGAGAACTGATAGGAGAGAAAACTGTATAATACTTGATATGAAGAAGGTGAAAATTAAATGTATACACCAAAAGAATGAAAGAATTACCCTGAAAGACTGAAGTAGCACCTTAGAGAGATTCATTTTGAATTTGTAAAGAGAACATGTTTTGAAGTATCTTTCAATAGCATTTGTCAAAATCAGATTGATTTAAAAGATCAAAGTTGATCATTTCCCTCCTCTCCTTTTTTTGGTTCCTGTCACTGCAATGTTTGATGATGAATGGCCTGCTAATAAATCTGTCAGCGTATTAGAAAAAAAAAGACCATGTGAACATTTCGAAAAACTGAAACGCTGCTTCTGGTTACGAGTAAATCAGTGAAAATGAATGGCCGTCGGTATGCAAGTTTGCTGAAAAAAAACGTTTCCTTGTTGTGAAGTATCACCTTATAGCAATTTCCCAGTTGTATGGTTTGTTACAACTTTCTCTTTCTAAATTGTGTCGCTTTATTCAACTGTAAAGAGAACAGTCCGTTACATGTAAATGATTACCAGTGAAATGTCAGTACTCCATAAGACATATCTTACCATTTGAAAAGGCTCAACATTATTTGTATCTTAAGGTGTGTGCATTCTCTAACTTTTATAATGTCATTTTATATAGAAAAATGGTCGAAAATAAATAAAAAACAGATGGTGTACATAGATATATGCTGTAGAGCTACAAAATGTCCTTTTTTAAAGAAAATACAAATTTAGCTTCTTTGGCTTGGTTTACAGAAATGATTTTAATTATCCTTGCATCCGATTTGATGCATGAAATGGTGTGGAAAATAAATAAGCGATGCACAATGACTATACATTTCAATGTTTTATCAACAATATTGTAAAAAAAAGTTTTTAGCACCAATTAGTTCGTTTCATTTCTTTCTCAATTGTAAAATAAACCCCAAAGCAGTTGTTAAGTCATAAATTTGTGGTCGTGTGTTCATTTGTCATGCTAGTGCATCATACTCAACATGTATATATAACTGTACTCTGTAGATTTAGCTTTGCGGTAAATCAAAGCAATCACACACATATCAAATCCTAACCCAGTTTAAGAGGATTTTTCTTCTTTTGGTTAAACTTATGCCATCATAAGCTCCTGCTTTAAGTACATACTTTATGTTTTGTAACAGACCTGCTTTTATCTTTGCAACATTTAAAGAGGAAAAAGTCACTGGTGTCATACTTATAACTGATGACTGAGCCACATCATACTGCTGTTGATTATTATGATGATGAAGATGTCTGGGGTGATAAGGCTGTAAGGGTGCCTATTGTACTGTGAGCAACCCATGCTAGGCTTGTGACTGGCCTTCGGAGGGCCCGTTCTGAAAGAATCAGTGTTGTATTAATGACGGCAGTGTACTTTGGCCTATCTTCCTGGAACAATATAAGACGGATGTCTGTTCTTCTGGAGATTGCCTCCTGACTGGCCGCAGTAAACCAACCAATAATTTAAAAAAACATTTTGATGATAAGGCCAGAGAAAGCTCTCCATTTTTTCTGATCAGCTGGAGAACAGCTAACAAGAAAGCACATCATGCACATGTTCTTTTCTCTGAGCAATTCAAATTAGATTGAGTTTCTAATAAATCTAAAGCACGTGTAGTACCATAGCTTCCACACACTAAGATACATCTTTCAGGTTTTATTTTTTCGGATTAAACAACGTTCAGAATAAAGTGACAAGATATTTCATTTCAGCAGAAAATGCAGAAAAACACCAGTGTTTTGCCTCAATTTTTCTAACTTTTTAAAATCAGATCTATGATAATGTTTTCATAATACTTGAAGGGCATGACAGACAATTTCAGCCCCTTTTGGACTTGATCAAGCAGGTCAATCAAAGTGATTAACTCTCGTTGCACTGAGGTGACACCTCTTTCCACCCAATTTTTTGCTTTTCAAAAGTTTTCTTTTTCCTTCGTTCAGGTCCATCTCTCTTTCATACCTCCTTAATGTTTAGCTGTAGTGAGAGCTGGAAGTGAATCACTGTGTAAAGTGACCTTTAGATGACTCTCAGCCAAAGGTAAGCGGCGAGTTGTGGGGTTTTTCTTCCTCAGGCAGCCCTGCAGGTAAAGCGTCTTCATCTGGAATTTGATCTCTCATCTTGCCCTCATGTCTCAAGTTTCTGATAGAGTACTTACAGTACCAGCCTTTGTACGGATGACGCCATGCTGCAGTGTTATGACTTCCATTCCTCACACTCACAACATGTCTCATGTTGGCTGAGTCAGTCACACACACATTTACTCTCGCGGCTATATTAGCATGAGTGTCTTTGTGCAATTACACACCTCCTCGATCTGGCTGCACCTCACTGTGTTGATACACGGATTCAGTGACAAAGGAAACACAGGCAGAGGGCAGATTAGCCTGGCTGAAGATGCAGCATCCTCAGGAAAGGGGCTGCTAGAGTTGGGGTTATAAAACAAACAAGGCAGATAAACAAGCAACATTTGGAGGAGATAGTGTTCCCTCCACACCAGAAATAAAAAACACCTTGTAGGTTTAATACCCCACAGCTAAACCTGTAATTTTGCTGTGCCGTCAGATAGCTGCTGAGCCGATAGAGACTCTTTCGCTGCTTTGTTAGAGATCAGTGCACTGTTTCCTGTGCGTATTCTATGTAAATTACATGCGATAATCGCCACGCACGACACAATGCTGGTTCCCGTGGTGCAAACGGAAACCGAGGGTAGATAAACGCAGGCTGGGCAGATTTGCATAGCCTTTGTGTTTTGGGCGCTGCTGAACGTGAGCCCTGAGGATTGGTAGGGATTTCCTCGAGGTTTTGTATAAGTAAATGCCTGCTTCCTCTCAGGGCTGGGACCATTATGTACAGCAGACAGGGGTGGGTGTAGACAGAGGGCACAATCGGAATAACAAAATTACCTGGGCTGGCGGGAACACGGGGAGGGAGTATTAACCTGCATAACTCATGTCTGCCTCTGCCCTGATAGAACAGGGAAATGTTGGTATTTGCATGGGAATATTTACTCTACATTCCTGTGTATTGCATTAAGTATATATCATTTTCATATTACAGGGGAAATGATGGAGAAGTGTCACTCTATGGAGTTACATAGAAGTGGAATGAAGTAATGGAAGTTCCCCTCTGAAGCGTTAAGTGTGCAGCAGTCTAGTCTTTTGTCAGACTTCATATTTTCATGGACGGTGTTCCTTGTTTGCATATGAGAGCTTCATGAGGATCATTGTCAACCATGAAACAACAACAAAGCTCCCTCTGAGCACCCTGCCGTGTGTCTGCCATATAAAAAGCCTCCAACTTTGCACCCAACTCCAATGTATGGTTTAATACCCTTCCAAAATACCTCAAACCAAACAAACAATGTCTGACAGAGAATCGACAAACAAAGCAACAACGACTGGGAGCTTTTGTGCTGGATCAAGAACTGAAGTCTGGTGAAATCTGCTCGGATCCTGATAAAACCGCTCATTGTGGAAACGGCATTCAGAAACAAGTTATCAGTATTCAGGTTTTTTCACAAGATACCTGCCTCAGTCTATTTTTATGTTGATTTAAGTCAGTTTGTGGACTTCATTCAATAACGTTGCTTAGCTTCCTTCTGTACAATTACACCCTCAATACACACTAACCAAAAAGGTTCTGCCACCAAAACAGGACGTGTTCAGTGGACTTTTCATTTTATTTTATTTATTTTTTTACTTTAAAGCCCCTGGAAACACAAATCCACAAAAAGCTTCTAACTATGTTGTATGTGATCTCACTGTATGTATATGATATAATAGAAGTTACCTTCCAACTGTTTGAGAGATTTTGTCTTTTATGTTTTTGTACATTTTAAGACGTTTGGGTGTTAAGTGGGCAGGGTTAGCTCTGAGATTTATTACGCAGTAAATTTTAAACCAATAATAAAGAAATACACACATTTCCCACCCAATCAAGTGCAACAAAACTTTTCCTCCTGCTCAGCCTTCATACTTGTGTGTGCCGTCCCTGGCTTCACATCCAGGGGTGCAGATGACATCTTGTCTTGCGGTGGATTTAGAGAAGCAGTGGGTCTGGGATTTGTTTAGACGCTAAAGCACTCCAGCATATGCTGCTCTCATTAGCCCAAATACTGGTCAACAAGTTTCGTATAGGATGCTCAAGGTTTTCCAAACGATTTTGTCTAAAACACGAGCGATGTCCTCCTTGCACTTCAGCCTCTCTGTGCCTATCCACTCATAGCCAACAGTTTGGCTAAAGTCGCGCTGAATGGGAAGCCAATATGCTGAATATGAATGTTTATTTTCACTCAGACTTTAAAGGATTCTTAATGATACGTTAAATTCTGATATCACATGAACCTTTTACCATTTCAAGTCAGTTTTCCATGGGGCTTTAACAGACTAATCATAGACACTTTTTAAAAGTTTTTTGGAAAACAAAGTATTTACATTTTCTCGTAATAGCAGAATGATGCTTGGAAACAAATAATTCTTAAAGTGTGTTTATTGTTGTCTGGATCCTAATAATACAACTGTGTTGATTTAACAAAATTAATGGAGTATGCATTTCATTTCTCCACAGGGTTCTATGAACAAATGCATTTTGATAACTAAACCTTTTTAATAGTATTATTAATTTAGCTTTGGGAACAAACTTCCACAACCCTTCAGTAGTGCAGAAAAAAATTAAATAATGTTAAATTTTTCAAAACGTATTATTTTAAGACATAACCTAATTTTGAATATTTTTTTTTAACCAAGGTAATGTCTTGGAAGCTTAAACTGGCCTTCTTATTGTTCTGAAACGCTAGACTACACAGGGAGAGTGAGGTCTATGTGTGTTTTATTGATTCAGAAACATGTTATACAAGATAGACTCTTTTTAGATACTCATACAGCATCATTCCAAGCACTAGTGTGACACTCATGCCTCTGTAACTGAGAGTGCAGCTCTCCAGCTGGTGTCAGCAGCAGTGTATTTGTACTTTTTTGATGGACACGCAGCAGTCTTTCATCAAGGTGGGTTTATATTGCGGTGGGAGGGTTGATGTGACAGAGTTGTCTTTGGAGAATGATGGTGTTTGACAGCAGCAGGCTAACGGATGTAGGAGATCATCCCAGTCTGCCAAGCCTTTAGTTATGATGTGGTGGCGGATGAGAACTGCAGGTGTGTGTCGCCAGGCCTTTCATCCATCACGAGCCCGGACAAAACACAGAGCGTGCAAGAGATGAAATGTTTGCTCCATCTTGGTAGGATGAGGGATGTGGTTTTACAAAATATAAGATGCGATACCAATTCATCCTGGCTTTACACTATGATGTGATTTTTCCCTTTTTTTCTTATAACCCTTTATTATGTGTTGGTGTGTGTGTATATGTGAAGGGGGGGGGGGGTCCATCTGTTTGTTTGTTTTCATCTTTGTCTTCATTTCTTTCACTTTCAGACATAAAAAAAACACTTAAAATCTTTGGTGTGACGTCTTTAATATCTGATTATAACACAATGGACCATTATAAATATATATTTGACATGTTTTTTCTATGAACACCTTTCCTCTAAATTACCTATTCTATCTCTAGTTCTCTGACCACCTTGGGACATGTCTATAGCTACAATAATAATCCATATATGAAAGATTAATGACATATTTCCCATTATCCAGTGTGTATATGTATGATTCAGTCATTGACCTCTCAGGGGTTCTTTTTGAATATGAGAACTACCATGTCCCTGTCATTTCCTATTTCAAATCAAAGAGGTCAACACGGAAAATGTCTCAAAACCAATTTGTGTTTCAAAAAGACCCTTGAGAAATAGTGGCTCGTGTTGTGCTTGATATGCACAAAGACACTTATCCCTTATCTATGTTTTCAGAGGGAGAGAGACGGAGATGCAGGGTGAAGTGCTCCAGGAATCAGTGCTGCCTCCATGAGATATGATGATGCTTGATTTTGATCATTGACATTTGCTTTTTCATGCATCCCGAAAAACAAGGCCTTCCTTCCATTAAGGAATTATTCAAATGACCTTCAACAGTGCATGTTTTCCTACAGTTTTGTTGTGGGAATATGAGAACACATACTGACATCTCAATTACTTATGCAAGGCTCAGAGTAGGCCCAGTGGATGCAATCACCGTGTGTGCAATCCTCAGTCACTCCGAATCACAGAGGCTCCCGGACAGACACACATAATTCAGACAAGTCAGACAGGATTTGCATACAAAGACTGAAAACAAAAAGAAAAAAGAAAAAGAGGGGCATAAATAAAATATGGACCATCTTGAGCGAGAGGAGAAGGTAGAGATTTGAGGGGTGAGGGAGGGGGGGGAGAGAGAGAGGGACCGGTAAATTGTTTTAAAAAGGTCTTCCATGTCATGTCGTGTATGTAACGGGTTCAACAGATACACAGAGCTGATAGTGGCCTTTGGCATTTGTTTTGATGTTGAGTGTATCTGCATGAAAGAGGTGCAGTTGTATTGATACTTGATTGTACTAAAAACGATTATCACACTTATCATACTTACATTTAAGAAATATAATTATAGGTTTAAAAAGTAATTTTGAGGAATAGTTAATAAAAACGTATATTTAATTTCTCATTTCCCCCACTTCAACTAATAACATTATGGAGGGAAAACATTGGTTTGAATGATTTCTTACCACAAAAATGGACAGATATAAAAAAAAATGAAGATGAGTAACAGTGCTTAATTAGAAAACTGACCTTCAAAATTCCATATTGCTCACAGTCTCCTATTTAAAGGCCCTCAGCCATCAAGCACCACAGTCTCACACTGGACCAGACACTGTTGTCCATCTCTATCCCCTTAAAACCACAGTTTTTTTTCCTTCCGCCCTTCTGGAGGTGACACACTGTCTCATCGTCGCGTGATGGGTAGTGGGGGGGGAGGGGGGGTGGTAGAGCAGTGGGTGAAGGGGTAGCAGGGTTGTGGTGTTTGAGGGCAGGCGGAGAGGTGGGGTGGGGTGGGCTGCATTGGAGGGCTAACCCTGCATCACGTCATTAGCGTTACGCGGCGGAGATGCAGGGGCACCCTGACACATGTCACGGACAGCCAGCCGAGAGCCCACGTATGAAGCTGACACGCTGCGCATAATTTATCCCGTGACATGATCTGCATGCCGAGTTGTTGATCTGTTGTGTTTGGTTTGGACATGAGCGCTCTGGCAGAGAAGAAGGGGGGGGGGGGGGGGATTATTATGCAGGTGGGGGGGCAGGGAGAGGAAAGCGAGGGCGAAGAGGTGGCAGGGTGTGTATGTGTGTGTGTGTGTGTGTGTGTGTGTGTGTGTGTGTGGGGTGTGTTTCCAAGGGGTGGTGGAAGGCAGCATCTCGGTGTTGCACACACTGAAGGGGCGACACATTTGTCATGTCCACTGAGAAGCAACATATACACAAACAAGTGCATTCAGATTCACTAATGCAGACACCCAGACTCTTACACAAACACAAACAGAGGCACACACAAGAACATTCACACTTTGGTGATATACATGTTGAGTGAAATCACAGCCATAATTTTTGTCCTTTGAGACATCTGTTCATGAGTGGAAATGACAAGTTTTGTTGAATCCCTCTGTCATTTCAGAGGATCTGATTGTTTTCAACAAGCACCACTGAAACCACTGCTCCTCAGCCTCACATCATTTGTGCTTCAATGACTCAATAAAGTGCTTATTAGATTAAAATGTAAATGTGTTTGGGTCGTTTTTTGTAAGAAACTAACATCTGAAATATCTTAAAATCACAAAACCATAAAAATGTTTTTTCATTGGAAAGGATATGAAGAAAACTAAACATCTGTGTGGTCATTGTTTTTCAAATAAGTAAAACAAACAATAATACTTGACAACAACTGTGTGTGTGTGTGTGTGTGTGTGTGTGTGTGTGTGTGTGTGTGTGTGTGTGTGTGTGTGTGTGTGAGTGTGTGTCTGTGTGTGTGCGCAGGCATGTGAATCTTCAGGAAGTGATCATCAACCATCAACTACTCCTGCCACCCCTCTTCTCTTGGCTCGTTTACATGAATTATGCATATGACCGGTCTTGTTAGAGGAGCCCCTCCCTCAGCACTCCTAATCCCATCCGTTGCCGAGGTAACCAAAATTAGACCTGACTGTGAGGTACAGTACGGGCCCTCGGGGCCTTTTTCTGGACAGGCCTGATCCCAGGCAGCCTGGATGAGGATCCAGAGGTTCTATGGGCCTGTAGGTCACCTATCCACTGACATTACTGTGCTGATGCTAGAGGATGATGGGATTTATTAATTTTTTTCAGCACAGTGTGTTGCCATGAATCCTAAAACTGGGTAGAAGGTGCAGACATGGCAGATCAGTTCAGGTTTTGTCTGGTTTTATAACCTAAACTATCAATGACCTGGCTAGTGAGTCCAAAATGAATGTTGGTGTTTTTTTTCCAGTTTGAAAAGCTAAGCTGTCTCCTAGCAGCTGCTAACATACTGAGCATAAATACTCAAATATACTTGAATTTTACTAACAGCTAATTGTATGAGGCATGGGGTGTTAAAACTGTAGCCTTAAAGGCCCTGACACACCAAGGAGAACGTTTGCAACTTTTTGGCCAAGCCCTTTTTTTTAAATAACAGAACTGAACAACATAATGCAGCCTTTCTCTCTTTTTAACATTGAGAACTTAGCTGACCTGTTCAAATAAACTTTTTAGTGGAATTGTCCCAGGATATGACCAACTGTGAGTTTTATGCTCATGTTCAATGTGAACTCCATGCCCAGCAGACGATCCTTATTTGCAGTGTTTTTTTGTTTTTTTTAAGTGCGCAGAAAAACTGACTCAAATGTACGAGGTCAAGTGTACAAGAAAGTTACACACTTTATGCAGCTTTTGGACCATACTTGATTAACAGGATAAAAATACAACCTCTGGTGTAAGAATTAGAATGTATTAGTTTATAACCACTACTACTGCAAAAAAAAAAGTTTCCCTATCTATCTAAAATCTGAGGCACTCCTACCACACATCTTAAGAAAGATCCCTCTCACTGCAAAGCCTTTGCTCTGTCTCATCATGTCCCCTCAATAGATTCACATCCTGCTGATTTCAAATCATGTGAACATTACATTCCTGTATCAGATTTTATAAACATGTTTTACAAAAAGCACAAAAGGGGTAAAAGTTATCAAATGTTTTAATATTCAAAGGAAGGGCCACTAAATTTGATTATTTAAAGGTTCAGGTTTTTGTTGTGTAAATTAACATTAGAAGTTAAAATATGAGGTTTTAAAGTGTAACTTATAGACAGCTTATAATAAGAATTATTAACAAGTCTGTTTTATACATTTTATAAAGACTGTACCTGGTGGATATCATGATTCAGTTTGGCGTGAACTTGAAGACTCGAGGGATCTTTCCTGCTGATGTGTTCGACGATGACTCGTGAGACCAAAGCCACAATAAAGATTTCTGCTTCTTTAAAGGAAGTTTTTTTCTTGCCACTGTAACTTTGCTAAATGTTGCTAAGTGCTGTGCATGTTGAGTCCTTTTTAACATAACAATGAGTATGGTCTTTTACCTGCTCTTTTTTAAAGTGTCTTGAGATCACATTTTGAGTGAATTTGCGCTACAAATAAAGATTGACTGATTGATTGAGCCCAAAGAGAGTTACCACTGAGTCTTTTTTTTCCTCTACAGAACTTGTTTATACAGATGATTAAAACTATTATAATGGGAAAACTGATTCAGTTATCAGGAGCACAGTCATGTGCACATTCGTGCAAATTCTCTGTTTTTAATGTTTTATACTCCTAACAACCGTCTATGTAGTGAAGTAAGATAAACAGTGTGGAGGTCGAGGTGGTGGAGCAAGCAGTACATCCAACTTCCACATGGGAGACGATCAAAACTGAACACTGATTGTTTTTAAAATCATTTATCATCTCAATAATCCTTTAACTTTAACAAAGAGCTGAAATGTCCTGAAAATTATTTTTATTTCACGTGACAGCAGACCTTCCCATACCTCGCCTAAACTGTGGTTGCTGTAAGCAGAGGCTTTTGAAGAAAAAAAATATTTTCAAAAGTTGGCATTGGCTGTTAAAAAATTCTGTTTCTGAAAGTTACTCAAGTCTTTGAAGCTTATCCAATATGAAGATCCTATCTGGCAAAGGGTTTGGTGTAAGAATCTCAGATAGATCAGAAAAGCTCAGAAAAGGTTTTTTGTGGAATCTACTAATTCTGACAACATTCACCATGTTAGCTACATTTACCTTTATGTAAATAGGTATATTTACATTTCTATCACATCACATATTTTATTGTGATGTGGTATCCACATGTAAGAGCAGATTTGTTATATCAACAGTTGTTCATGTAATACACATCATTTTCAATGAGACACAGCCTTAACTCTGTTTTTTAATCACACTTAATACCGTGGGAAAAACACTTTGGTAATTGTAATTAGGGCTGTCAAACGGTTCAAATTGTTAATCGCGACCATCGCTAGATTTCAACAGTTAATTGCATTTAATCAAATTTTTAATCACATTTGAAATTCCATTATTGCCAATTGAAAATCAAAATGGACATGCTTTACTGTCTTAAGATGACTGTACTTTACTTGCTGTTTGAATTTAATCCTGCTTTTATTTTGAAATAAAGTAAGGACCTTCTGGTAGATGGACTGTTCACTTAGATTAACTTAATCACAGGAAAAGGAAATCAGTATGGATCAAAAACTAAATGAAAACAGCTTAAAGGAACGGTAACAAAGTAAAATAGTTGATGAGGTGGTTTTTGACTTGGAAGCTGAACTGTCTCAAGTTTTTTAAAGTGAACTAATACGGTCAAAGATGCAGCAGTGTCTTTCTTTTCCATCTAGAGACTACTTGGAGACACTATGGAGACTTGTACATAGTACGCCATGAAAGAGACAAAATAACATACAATTGATCTTGATCGACCAGAAGTGATTAAATTGGAAGCGTGGCTCAGTGGTCAGTCAGTCATCTTTCAACCGGAAGGCCGGGGGTTCCTGCAGCAACATGTCAGCAACATGGTCAAGACCCTTTACCTCAAATGTGTATGTGTAAGAATGTGTATGAATGGGATAAGCTAATACTCATGGCCACTTTACAGTCTCAGCCATCAGTGTGTGAATGGATAGGTGTGACCTGGAGTGTCAAAGCGCTTTGAGTAGTCAGAAGTCTAGAAAAGCGCTCAAGTTAATTTCCCATTTAAACATGAGTGATATGTATTTAAACAATTGTTACTTTTATCCACCTGATAGCTTCAAAATGTGATTTGCTGTTTGCTTTTCAAACTAATTGAACTACATTCACACAGTTGTAATTGGTGGTTGAAGTGTGTAAAAGTAATGGCAATATTATGGAAGTTTGAAATAAAGAAGGCAAGCCTACACAATATCCATTCAGAGCCAGACCCGTATTACAGCAGACATTATCTCACAGAGGACAGGACACAGACCATGGTGGTTTCTCCCTGACCACAGCTAGTCAATATCCTTTTGTTAATATGACTTTCTGACCAGATGTTTGGCCACAGAAACGATTCTGATGCAGTGTGGAGGACTTTTGCAACAGTCTGGAAAACCTGCAATGAAAGCTTTTTCATGGATTTTAATGGAGACTTTTAGTGTCCTGTAAAGCTCTAAATGCTGTTTCTCAGACTTACATAAAACCAGTATTTCCCAGAGGAATTGTACCTCAGGGGCATGTAACGTACATTCATTCCCTTTCTGTAAAGAACTTCAACATGTCCGTTTGGAAGCAGTTTGTCCTGCATTGCTCTGAATCAGCTCAATCACTGCTCCCCTGTGACACCCACCATTAACATTATCGTGTTTTTGTTGATGTCAGAGGTTGCTGACAGGGTTTCTTGGACTGCAATAAAGACAGAAGACTATCAAAGGAGGCCATGATGTCGCTGAATTAAACAAAGTGTGGGCTTTTATGTGGCAGGAATGATTTGATGTTTAATCAATTAACCATAAATTTGAATTTGTGAGCATTTGAAAGTATCCACTGATTCCATCACACTACAAATATGACAAAATATTGTAACTCAACACTCTGGTTTCTTAGGTCAAAAAGACAAACTCATTATTGGAAGAGTTTTTGTATATTCTTGTGGTATTGGTTTTAAGAAACAAAAGGAAAATTAAAGGAAAATTAAGCACACTGTGCTTGTAGGCAGCTTGCATGTCATCATCCCGTTGTTATTTCAAGCCTGTTAATTTCCCAGTACCAGTTGGAGTTGTCCATCTGTTTATTAAAGGTTAACTGCCTCCTCACTTACAAGCGTACGTTTCTCGCAGTCCTCGGTATGAAACATGCAGTCGATTGTCTCTTGACGCATCTGAAAAGTTTGTCTTCTGCTCGGATAAAAAGAGTAAGTGACAGGTTTTGTCACAGTATGGCTCACATAAATAACTGAACGTGAGAATGTAAACTCAGCTTGAACTTTTTCACAGAAATGAAAGCAGAGGGATGAGAAGTGGGAGAGCAGCAAATCTAAAGTTCACATTTATTATGCATTGGTGTATTTGTATTATTAATACAAAAACGATTTAAAAGTCAGACAATCAAAGATAACAATGTCTGTATATTTCTCACATTGTTTCCTTCATGGAGTCTGCAGGTGAGTGAAAGCTTTTGGCGGATGTGGAGAGGACAGATGGGCAGACAGTCCAGTTAATGACCATGCATCACCGTAGTGGAAGGAAGTTGCAGATCCTGAATGTTGATTTAATGGACAGCCTGTCACGTACTTGTCACTGCACCAAAATAATTTTACTTCACCCATTGTGCATGTACTCCATGTGTGTGTATTTTTCAACAGCTATTATGGGGTATTTTGAATGAAGCACACTGGTTGAGAAGAATGCCAAGACCACCTTCTTTGGGTTTTGGCTCTTAAAGTAGCAGGTTGAGAGAAAGTATTTCCTCCATGAATTGCTTTTCCATACATGAGCCCAGTTATAACCCAAACAAAACAAAGAGGCTTTTTTGCAGTGATTCCACAGCAGCACAGCAGAGCATTGTTTTGACAGAGCATTATGCAGTCCATCCATTTAAAGCACATTTTGAAAGGCTTAAAGGGATTGTTCATTTTTTAAAAGTGAGGTTGTATGTTGTATGGAGTTATAACAAAGCTGTTTCTGATGAGGTGAAGCAGGGAAAATATCCGCAAATAAAGCCCACACCTCAGGACGTTTAGTTGTGGCTAATGTGCGTGTTTCAACTGAGGCTGTCTGCAGCAAGACAAAGCTTAGCTTCTGTGTAGGAACTCAGGTCAGCTTCTCTAAACAGGGACTGTGCTGACTGTTATCGACCCACACTTCAACACATAATCCATCCCTTTAAGGTAAGTTTAATACAAGTCTTTTTCCAAACCTAAATTCTGACCAGAGGAAGAACTTCCAGCTCACACATGGCACTTGTTGATGATGTTACTTGTTCTTTGTATTCTTGCAACGTGAAACATAACCGAAGTCGTTTAAGCAACTGATCCGTTTTCTAGATTCTCATATGTGAACCTGACAAACCTGCAGCAGCTACTGTAAACACCTCACATGTGACTTATACTCAAACATCAGTATGCTTACTGAAGAGATGTGCAAACATCAAAGAAGATGAGTTTAAGTACCAGCTTGTTGCCATGGTGACTTTTTTGCCCCAAAGAGTCTGTGAATTCTACTTCCTGTTCCTGAAATGTGGAAGTGACACCATGTGACACGTTTTTTTTTCTTCTTCCCAGCTAGCCCCACCCAGCCTCCAACATCCACCACCACCTCACCACACCCCCACCTCACCACCTCACCACCTCACCACCCTGCGTCTCCTTTGTTAAGCCAAGCTCGGAGTGCCATAGACACAGATGAAGGCGTGGAGAAAACACATGCCAAAAAGGCCCCCCTGCCACTCTCACTCTTGCACAGCGACAATGATAGGCTGTCATCACACAGCGATCAGCACTGTCACCCACAACATTGCCTTGCACAAGCACACATACACATACACACAAGTACGGGCATGCACACAGGCGCACAACCACGCATACACACACACACACACATACACACACACACACACACACACACAACCACACACACACAGGACCCACGGCTGTGAAAATCCGCACCAGCCTCGACAACACTGACAACCAAGTCACTGCTGTCACTTCAGTTATTTTTACACCGGGGCCTGACAACACATCAAAAATCCCTCTCGCTATGGGAACAACATGAGACCACTGCATCAAGCCCATTAGACGCCACGTGTCACATCAAATATCTAATTATCTGCTATTCAATATTCCCAATTAAGTTAGAGATGTTCAGTATGCACATAGACACGATAATATACCAGAGTGTTGTGCGTGGAAACTGAGATGATAAAGCTGGCCAGGCTGCAAGAAAAGAAAAGACAACAGCTGCTTTTCTGTCCCGTAATGTTGAGGAGGCTGAGGTGCATCCTGGAGAGAGTGATCGCTTGCTGTTTTTCTGCTGAGAAAATCTGACCATAAACAAAAAAAAGTAAGAGAGACACAGACAGAAACATTCTGTTTTTTTTTTGTTGTTTTTTTTAAGTCCAGACTGGTGGAGGAAGAGTTAACTTTTTTGGCCCTGGCTGCTGTCAGCAAGCAGAAGGCAGCTATGTGATGAGTCTGATTGGCGGCCGATGGCGGAGAGATCAGTGGCACGGCTGTGCGATGGATGCCATCTTGGCCGGCTTGTGATGTGCAGTTTGTCGCCCGGGCTTCACTCGGAAGGAAAGCCTTGAAAATACTGCTGGCTGTCACTCAAAGAGAAATATGGTGTAGTTCCAAGAAAAAGCCTTCAACCAAACACCTTTTTGTTTTCTATCTCTTCTTTTTTTTACAGCCCCCAGGAGGCGACGCACAGTGTTAGAGTAGTAAATAAAAAGGTGAGTAAACTCTACATTTGGTGATAAACAGACGTATAAAACAATCTTTTTTCAATACTATGTCTCATCCTCATTAAACCTACAACTCATCACAGTGCTACCTTGAGGTGATTTGAGTAGGCTAAGCCCTAATAAAAGAGGGTTAAAAGCTATCTGGGTAACCATTAGTGATGACCCTTTGTGTGCTGTTTTTTGCACAACAACATAAGAGAAGTTCTTATGGTCTCCATGAAAAATAAAGTGGGTTTTTCATTGGTCTTCCCAAACCAATCAATGTGACATTTCCTGAGCAACTGGTGAAGGCAGACTACAGATCTTTACAGCAACATTGGGGTTTTTGTGATAACTTCAGGTTCCTAAAATGTCTTCCTGTCATGTTGTAAAGACACCAGTGTCTATAATCAGCTACCATCCTGTGTTTTCGAATTATTTGTCTTACCGCTTGTGTCTCATACAGACACACAAGGTAGCCCTATTGTATGTCATTCAGACCCATGCTGGCATTTGTACATTTTTGGTTTCACAAGAGACTTACACCGCAGTCTCCCAGGTGAAGATCGTGTGTCACACTGGACTGAAACCTCATGCTGACTTTTTCTGTGTTTCTACATCATTTTCTCTCAAGTCTCATACTCAAAACAAAATAAAATAAAATAATAGAACTGAGGCAAGCATTAAAGAGGGAAAAGCAACAAAATATCCCCATAACGTAATTGACATCATCGATTAAAGTCTGTTACCTGCTGAATCCACTCCTTGCACTGAATTTTTATAAGTGAGCTGGAAGCAAACAGTACAGTCGGCATGAACACATCCGTCCTTTGCATTCACTCATGCAAACCCCCTGAACAATGTCGGGATATTTTCAGGAGTGCAGTGCATGTGTGAAAGGGGTCTTATAGGGGGCACCAGTAGTCCAGATGTTAGTGCGTGTGTCCCATGTACAGAGGCTGTGGTCCTCTGGGCGGACTGCGCAGGTTCAGGTCCAACCTGTGGCTCCTTTTCCCACATTTCTCTCCCCAACTTTCTCTCTGCCTGGTTTCTGACTCTACCCACTGTCCTGTCTTTTGCATAAATGCATAAAATACATCAAAATACAAAATACATCTAAAATAGGGGTCTTAAAGGACCACAAATGGGTTTGCATTCCACTCTATTGAAAGCCTGTTATGTCACATGCAGAGGCATAGACTGCTGTGACAAAGCATCAATATTTGACACACAAAGCACAAGAACATACTGGTGTTAAATCTAAGAAGGAAACGTGATGAAAACCCGGCAGCTTGTCAGGAAAGAAATTCAAAAAAAATTCTAAGCTTTGATGCCAACACATCTTAATGAAAACATAGAATAAAATAAATTAAAATATAAAATGAAAGAGAACACAAGGTTGTTGGTTACGTCACTATTGTTAATGTTAGTTAAACTGTTTCAGTTGCAATAAAATATGCTTTTTCAGGTCATAAATGGGAACAAACAGAAATACAATCAAACCACCAGACATCCGGCATCCGACATCCCACACTTCAGGGAAACATCTTTCAACCACCCCACCCCCGACTCCCTCACCCCATATTCTGCCATTAGCCCCTTGTTTGCCATGACAGAGTGGGATTAAACACTGTGTAAAATGTTACACTTCTGAGCAGCTCCCTTTTTACATTTTATGACAAAACAGCCAAATTAAGCCTTTGCCCCATGCAGCTTTGCTCTCCCCCTCCCTCCCTCCCCCACCTTATATGTGTGTTGCCTGAAGCAAAGATCGCCCAGTCATCGCAGTGAGTCGGAGGAGTACGGCGGGGTCAGCTTTGCCTGAAGGCACAGGGCCCCTTGGAGCTGCAGCAGCGGCTCATTTCAAACATCAGCCAACATTTACAAAACAGACACCCTGGCTGTATCTGCTGACCAGGAAGTAACACAATAACATCCGCAAACCAGAGCAGACCACTGAGGACGGGATCAACAGCTAACGCAATGAAAGGGGTTACTCTGCCATTAACCTAAGATGGTATGTTGAGAAGACATTAATGGCATCTTTAAAACATTTGGCAACACTTGAAGAGGTGCTCATTTAAGCATTATTAGAAGGAAATCTAGCCATGACCCATGTAGCCGCTGCACACTGCTGCCGATGACCTGAACGCAGTATAACCCATCTTCCAGTGTCTGTGTAATTCAAAATTCACCCTCAACAAACTACATTTTCCTTGCCTGGCTAAGCAAGAAACATGGCCTTATAATCAGACTGAACTCCATTTGTTTCCGCTTTATTCATTTATTCATGTGGTCATGTGAGCAGTTTTTCTTTGCGAATACGGCTTTGTTTATTATCAGGTCAACATTCCTATTTGTCCAATTATTAGGTTTGTGAACAAATGTACAAAAATCACGACATTCCCATCAGCGCTCACTTTTCTAAATGTTACTTTGAGTGCAAATATTAGCTTGCTAACACTCTTAATGAAAAAAAAACAACATTTTGATGACAATTTGTTTTTTATAATGGAATTACTTAAAAATAAGTCATTTATTCTCATTAAGTGTATATATGTTGTGCTGTATCTGCAATTCACTAATGCTTATTTCATTGTTTGCAATTATTGCTCTTTTTGCTGATTATTTCAAAGTACAAGTTGTTATAACTGTAAAAGTAAAAGCAATGATTCAAGATTTTCATTTGTGAAAAGAAAGAATGGTAGATTCCGTGACAGATTGATTCAGTAAATAATGTGAATCGCATATAAAGTCAAGCAAGTGATACTTAAGAAACAGCCTGGAGCGGTTAGCATCAGATGATGCTGTTACTAACTTTGAAATGCTGTTTTTGCAGTGAAGCTGTAAAATTAATGTAATGAGAAAGCTTCTAGGGAACTGTAAAGAAAAGGATTTTAACATGTTGATAGAGAATTTTATACTTGATCAAATAAGTAAGTGATCATCATTTGGCAGACCCAAATAAGGGTACTCATTTATATATCCTCTTGGAAAAAAAACCTAACTAACATCGGTCTGCAACACAATTTGCAGACTTACAGCTGATTGTTTTCTTCTAGCTGGCCATCGAATCCAGATAAGAACTCCACAGAGGGCATATCTTTATGACTTTGGTCCTTAATGAGGCCTGTTCTGGCTTTTTAAAAACTGAGACAAGGTCCTTATCAGACGCTCTCTCCCTGGGGATTGTCACCCTTTGCGGAGTACGTTTCCACGTAAGAGAGATTTCCCTGACACAAAGGCATCTCTCGTCTATCTGCAAAGCTTCTTGAAGTGTTTATCCACCAGAACTGACAGAGAGCTGACTTTAATTAGCACCGTCTCCCTTTTTACCACCCCCCACTCCCTGCCTCACCCCCACCCCCCCACCCTCGTCAAATTGCATAACTTCCAACTGAACCGTATATTAGGTTTTTTATTCACTGATGTTTTTGAAGGACCAGTTCAGAGAGAGAGGGGTGAGCGAGCCGGCTGCTCTCCTCATTTATGGCACATAATTAAAACTAAATGACAATTCCACTCTCCTATTTAATTAACCACTTTAGATAAAGCAAACACACATACAGTATGGTACAGGAACGCATATACACATCACGCACACACTCAAACACACACACACACCAACCATATCCAGAAAGCACAGACACACACACACACACACACCATCTCTCAGAAACAGGTCACACCCCCCAAGTCTTATTAAGGTCCATAATATTTCAATCTGGGGCATTACTGACTTTGATAATATTCGAAAGGGAAAGCTGCCCCTCCCTCTGCGCTTTTTAGGGGGGGATGTCAGTCAACTTGACACCCTGTAAATACTCTCCTGTCTCAGCTATTCCCCCCTCTGTCCAATCATTTGTGAGTTTTTCTCAGTGTTAATGATGAAGGGTTTAATTCATCATAACAGTATTCGCACAACCTCTAATTAGCAGCAACACTCGTACAACAATGCCAGCGTTATCTCCTCATGCAAATGAGCTCTCAGTCTGTTGCGTTTGCTAATTTTATGAAACGGCAGGGCGATAACTACGCAGCCCGTGCTAATCTTCCCTGCGTTTAACCCTGGTTTTCTTTTTAATCCACCATCCATAACAAACAAACAACAAACAATAATCCTATTATCGGCTTGATGATTCCTCTTCTTTTGACTTATTTTACTCAAATTTAATCTCAATTATGGGCAAACACAGACAAACATGCACTTCTCCATACATTCAGATCTTAACTCCAGATGAGCTCGTATATACAAATCCCCTGATAGAGGCCTGGAGATAACATCCATAAAGGAGTATGTCATTGGAAATAAATGGTTGTATTCTATGCCATGTTGTGCGTTATACTGCTGCAGAGCCTGGAGTATAATTGATAAGATTCAATTAGCACCAGGCGGAGTTGTATTAAACCATGTACCGGTTCACATATTCATTGATATTTTGTCTAATTTTCAAAAAATTATAATAATGATGTTGATGTTTAAAGTCATGTGGTTTGCAAACCAAGGCAAGCGCACGTATTGTGTAGGTCTGGAGTGTGTGCATATGCCGGTGTGTGGCAGGGGTCCGGCTCGTTATGGCCCTGGGTTCACTAACCTTGTCCATATTGACAGCTCCTGCTATTAGGGGCTACAACTGTGAGGGATCCCTGCGGTTAGATTAGTGAGAGATGAATACTCTATGCCTGACTGTGAACGTGTGTGTGTGTGCGTGTGTAAAAGCTTTTGCTGTTGCTGATTACCCACTCTACCTGTTGTCACTGTGGGAGAAAATATCAGCTATTGTCTCATTTGTCCCAAATGACACAGCAGTAGCACCATCAACACACATGTAGTTTAGACTCTAATTTGGCCATTCAAATACACTTAGATTCACAGTGGGACATCTTTAGTTAGACATAAAAGCATCTCTGTTTCATACCTAATAGATATTTTTATTACTATGACTTCATGAATTGTGGGTCTGTTCCTGTGCATGTGTGAGACCTACCTTTGGGATACACAGACACTCTGCTGTGACAGGTCATTTTCAGTGACCTCGCAGACAGGACCACCAACCCTATTTCCACAAAGTCGTTAAATGGCAAGAGATAACACATCCCCCTATATTTGAGTTTGCTGACATGTACGGTAAGTTAGTAAATTTTTCTCAGCACTATAGAAAAATAATAAAATAAATAACAATGGGGTCACATTCTTTAGACGAATGCCATTTGATTTTCCTAGAGCTCTGATTTGGGGCTCCAACTGGCTTCCTCTACAATTGGTTTGGCTGTGATACCATGCCAAATAATTCTGGTTATTTTAAAAGTAATCGTACATGAACCTATAAGGAAGGTACAGAGCCTGTGAGAGTCCACTGTTTCTACTTCAGGTTACATTAGAGAAACATTTGAAATGGATATGATAGAATAATTTGAAAAAAAAAATACTTTACAACTGTATGGATTTCTTTCTTAAGTAAAAACACTGCAAATAATCAACAAATGTCTAACAGTTTTATTGGCACATCTTTGGATACAACTAGACTAGTGTACCAACATCATGGCATCAAAACAAGAAGCGGTCAATGACATGCTATTCTTCATTAGTAACACTTATCATCATTACCTGTTGAGGTGAGGCCTTGAGATCATTTGTC
Organism: Labrus bergylta; assembly: GCF_963930695.1. NCBI lineage: Eukaryota > Metazoa > Chordata > Actinopteri > Labriformes > Labridae > Labrus > Labrus bergylta. The sequence goes on along the minus strand of NC_089202.1, from coordinate 3,792,142 downwards.
AGAGCACTTACGTGTTTGTGTGACTGGGACAGAATAGACAATTACAGGGGCTTTGGGGTGCTGGTGTCAAGGGTGAGATGTTACAGAGGGAAGGGGGGTTGTAGGGGGTGTGGAGTGGTGGGGTGTCTAATGGATTGAGCGTGTGTTGATATGGTTTCCGCCGACATCGTCTCCGAGCCCACCAGCCATTCCCCTTAAAGATGTAATGACATCTCATAATTAGCATAATGTCCCAACTTGTCTGCTGCTTTTAGCTGTCACACTGTATTTGTCTGAGCCCAGCCAATTATAGCACAATGCACGGGGAGGGGGGGCTACTTTGGATGGCAAATAAAGGCTCACATGATTGGCCACATCCCACTGGCTTTACTCGCCATGGATGTGTTGCGCTGTTAATAACATGAGATTTGACAATAGAATGTTAAGTTAAGAGAAAGCACGTGTGTTTGTGTGTGTGTGCTAAGTCTGTGACATCTAGGTTCAGCTGTTACATAAGATCACATAAGCTGGACTGTAGGCAAGAAAAATATACCATATGGTTAGCATCATGAACTAACTATTAGCCAGCTTATCTATCTAGTTAGCTTATTAGTTTGAAAATGACAAAAGTTTACTCAGTTTAATTTTTTAAAAAATATCTCAAATGTTACCATCAACCCTTTTCTCCAACCATCTGTCTTTAGCATTTTCACCCAATCAGAGGAGAGCTGCGGACGGATAGTCCTTTTTGATAAGAAGCTCCCTATCTGAGCAAACGACCCAGAAGTAATTAAGAAGTTCAGAATCTCTTCATAAAAAGGCACTTACAGTAAAAGCTTCCTTGATTATATCCTTTAGCTTAGGAAACACTGGACCATCCTTATGGCTGCCAAATTTTAAGGGATGTTGATATTTTCATGACAACAAGACATTTACATGACGGTATAAGATCAGAGTGCCTGTCTTGACTGGATATAATTCTTAATTTCATACAGTCAAATGTATTTGTATTCATGTATTTCCTGCCTCTCGTCAGCTGTCCTATTAATGAAGGCAAAAGGCCGTAACATTTTTTTTAAAGTAGTGAACTTTGTAACAAAACTTGTAAGACACAGAAGCCTTCACCATTTTGGTTCCCTAAACTCATTACTATTTAGCAATGACAAAAGGTCAGGCTGTTGCTCAATGGTGCAAATTTGTGTGCCAGAAATCCACTTCTGTTTAATCTTGCTGATGTGACCCAACCTTCAAATTTGACAAAAAAGAAAAAAAGAGACTTGACAGTTTCAGCAACCCAAAAATCGCATGGTCAGAATTTGTCCTAAAAACGACATAATATGCAACAAAACAAGGTTTGCTGATATATCAGCACATTTTCCCTCTCCAATAATAACATGTTACTGTGATGTATTCCATTCTGTCATGTATATAAAGAAAGAAGTCAAGAAGCTAAATAAACCTGCATCCAACGTGTCAGACACTAAAGCTTCTCTATTCATCAGACCTGTTTTAATCCATCTCCATATGATTCCTGCCCTCGCCACCATACATCCTCCCAAGTCTCAGCAGCCTTATATATAATGTATCTGAACAGAAAAGAAATGGAGGTGACAGAGTCAGTAGTTACTATGATCAAATATCATAGCTGGAGGCTAACCGGGCTTCGGGGCCCACTGACAGTCACAATCCACCGGGAATGAAGGGAGAGAGAGGGAACTAGAGAGAGAGAGAGAGAGAGAGAGGATGTCTGTAGTATAAGGTAAAGGATGGCTGTGTGTCGGTATAAATCACCATTGCCGAGGCTAATCTCTCAGGGTCTCTGGCAGGATAAATACTTTGCTTATAGATCCAACACGCCTCCGTCTCTGCCACTCATTGGGCACGCTCAGTAGGCACAAGGCCTCCCTGGGCACGGTGCTGGCTTTCCCCCTTAAATCATCCCTCATTCTCATCTTTTTTTCATTCGCGCCTTTCAACACTGAGAGACTGAGAGGCCAGCTGGGTGACTTGAAGAGGGATGAGGAAGATATCATTCTCATTTCTCTTTATTTCCTTACACTTGCCCTTCTGGAAAAAGAGCCTACACTCTTGCAAGTCTTTAAACCTTGTATCTGATCTTAAAAGTCTTTCTTTTTCTTGAAGTAATTTGGACCAAAAGAACAAGATCATTTCTTTTGTAACTCATGCAGTTTTTTCCTGTCACAAGATTTTTGTTATAAACCTGTCACTTTATGTTGAAGTAGGTTAGAATATGCAGATTTTGCCCTTACAATCTAACAAAAGTACAGAACATTCCCTGTCTCTATCCTGCCCGATGACAGATCCTTTTTCAATTGTTTAAAAAAACAGACTTCACTGAAAAGACTTGTTGAAAGGGATACCTTTTGCAGTGTAGTGATCATTCAGCTCTCCCTTTTTTCTCCCGTAACTTCTCCAGCATACAAGTGGCATCGGTGAAATAAAATTAGCCTCACTCCATTGTTTCTGCAGTGACAGGGAGCATTTTCTCATTTCCAGGACACTTCACTCTATTGTTCAAACCCATATATTTGCGACTACCTTGCTCTCCATTTTCTCCATTTTATATTTGCATGTCCCCAGCTTCACCCCTTTCATTCCTGTGATGGTGAGGTAAAGACATCCTCCCCCCCACTGACTCCCTCTTCCTCTCCTCCCCTCTTCATCCCTTCCTTGTCCCCCTCTCTCAGTAATCTGGCCCTGTCTGTAACAGTGGAGGTGCTGCCTGATTGAAACAAACGGCTGCTGATTGCTGATCAGCCAGCTGTAAAGCCTGGCAAGGATATGAGCTAATGAAAAAATGGACCTGATTTGAGAGGCACAGAGCGTCGCTCACCCTGCTAGCCCTGCTGTCCCCTGCTGTTACCCTCTATCCCTCCATTCCTGCCTCGCCTTCCTCTTATCAGCCCCTCCACCTCACCCTGTCTGCCTATCATTGTCAACTATCTTTCCTGGAAGAGAGAGAGAAAAGGAGAGACGTGTAAAGGGTTGGTTGGGGCTGGTTGTTGAACAGAGCTAAAGAGGAATTAGCAGAAATACAAATTAGATGAGGTTGTTTTCAAGAGTCTGCATGTGTATTATCCAAATTCGAGGACCAGGTGTCCTCAATAGGTTACAAATATCTCTGGATCTTGCAGAATTGGATTTTTCTGGCCTGTTAATGTCTGTAAATAGATGATGTTTGTGGATATTATCAATTACAGTGTCAGCATGAATGCATACAAAGTGATGTCTTTGAAAAAATCTTGGCTTTATTCACCAGTTGGTTATATTAAAACCTTTAATGACATAAATAATGACGTATAAATATTAAAAAAATCATTATGGTATATTATTTGGATTTTGTAATAAAATAGCAAAGGGTGCTGTAATGGCATACACAGGGAGATTTGTGCACATAATGGACCACTTAGGCTACAATGAACATCTTGTGTTTGTTTTTGCACATTCTGATAATTTCCCCTCCCCATTTTGATGCATACAAAGGCACAAAGTAGCACACTCTGACCCCCCCCCCCCCCCCCCCCCCCCCTCCCCCCCACACACATCTTGTAGGGTCAGTGCTAAAGTAGGCAATAATTGCCAGTGGCAACTCATTAGAATTGGTGATTTGGTGAAAGTAAAGTGGAAAAATAAGAGAAAACACACAAATAAAACGCTTGCACATCCACATGCTGCACACCCACATGCATATACGCACAAAGTAGCAAAACAAATGCAAGCGCACGTACACACACCTACAAAGCCAAGACGATAAAATAAAATCTTCATGACCCTGTGTACACAAAATTAGCCACAGGGCCAACAGACCTGCATTAGAGCAGTGCATAGTAACAGAGAAGAACTCTAATTGGGGGTCATTATTTAAGCTGAGAGAGGAAAAAGGCTGAAGACTCTCATTTTCACTCCTCTTTTGCCTTCTTTTTTATTTGACAGGCGCAGTAAATTAAGAAAGTGGTGATATTTAATACCTTTTAACCTCCCAGAGACAGTTTTCTGATCAATTACTAGAGCATGCTGTAATTGTTAGCCTGGATAATGATCCCACATGTGAGAGAGCAGCGCTAAGATGAAGCCCTGAGTGCAATTACCTTAAACCCCTCAAGTGTACTGGTGTCTGGAGAGGACATTATAGAAAGAGGGAGTTCGTAAGACAAGCACAAAGAACCTGGGGAGAAAGGGGCTGCCATATGAAGAAGATGATGTGAGATCTTCTGACAGTGATGAAAAAAAGCTGCTGATCAAAACAAATAATGTGCTAAGCAAAGGCTGCTAAATTGCAGCAAAGGCCCCTACTTGATAAATGCTCATAAATAGATGTAAGCACAAAAGTTTTTAAATCATAAGACTTAACTGCTAAATATTAGCATCTAAGTACTGACATTAATAACATTAAAGCCTGCTCATGTAACCATTTCACTCAGAGCACAGCTGTGCATTAATTCAGCCTAGCTAAGCAGCTAGCATCTTGATAGCAACTTTCATATTGTTGTTTTTGTTTACTCTAGTACTTTCTTTTGCAGCTACTTCTCTGTACACTACTTGCCTAACATCACAGCAAAAAAAAAAACACAGCATGAGCATGTGTAATGACTTCAAACTCTTACAGCATCACTGTGGTTAATGTCATACCTCTGCCATGTGGTCGGGTTTAGCATTAAATCATGTTGAATAAATAAATTAAAATAATTTTAAAAAATCATATTGAATAAGTGGGCTACTCACATCTGAAGTTAAAGGTAGGTTTGAGTTGTTAAATGTGTGATGTAAGAAATGTTCTGTTAGATTATGTTTCTGGTCTCACACTGAACCGGAATTCAACCTGACCATCGGTTTTGCAGAGTTAGCATAAAGCTAATTAACACATGTGCTGTGTCCAACATTACAAACTCATTCAGTACTCTCGATTGACCTTCTAGGGAGATCTCTGTAGTGGACTATATAGTGAGCTCATCTGCACTATCCCTGTATTGCCAGACGGCCATAACAAGGTCATCAAGTCGCAAAATAAAAATGTGCAGCTAAACATCAGCTGGGGATCAATAATAAATAAATATGATATGATTTTTTGCACCACAATGCATGATGGGCTGTATTGCTTGGATAGGGACTATCAGTTGTAGACTACTTTTAACAACACATTGTTCGGTACAATGAGTCCACCATGAGGGGAACCATAATTCTAAATCATAATACGGATAGCACGATAAAAAGACAAATTCCATATATTGTTTAGGCTACTATACTATATTGAGTTTTGGGTGATTTTGAACACAGCCATAGTCTAATGTAGCATTAACCAGCTCACAAGCCAGATAGTTATAAAAAAAAAAAAAAAAGACATGAAATAAAATAAAAATAGCTGAGACAAAATATTGCTGAAGAGAAAGTGAAAATTGAGCATGCATTTACCAGGTGGCTATAGTGCTGAACATATCTATGCAAAAGGTGGTGATATGCCAGTGTTGTGTTTACAGCTTGTTTTCCCTTCATTTATCACAGGTTTAATGCATTTTTCCAGTTCCATCTGAAAACTGACCTCGGTTGACAAGCTGACAAGTGTTGTTGTGTTGTTTTTGACGAGACATCACTTCTCTGTATGGGTTGCCATATGCTGGCATGTGGGCATAGCAATGTGTTAATGTGCATATTTGTATAGGCTAGTTTGCATATGTACAACTTCTGGGTTATGTTGGAATGACATGTCTGCCATCCTTTTATTGAAAAACCTATGTGGGTGTCCTTTTCGTGGCTGTGAAAAGTGTATGTAGCCAAGCAATTTAAGATCAAATTACACCCTGTGAAATCTCATGCTTGGCCTGACAGCCCCCCAAACACTAAATAAATCACCTTTTTACTGTGGAGGAAACTGCGTGGCTCAGCTGCACATGAGAGCACTCCCTTTTTAAAGAGCACACCCACAGAATTCCCTAACTATAGCTGACCAAAAAGGAAAATTCAGATTCATGTTAGCAAGAGCTGGAAAAAAATCTTTACCTTGGAGTATGTTTCCTCACTGATCTGCATGTTTTGGTATCTTAGTCTTGGAATGAAACACAGTCTTGAATATTCATGACAAACAGCCTCAGTGTGCCAAAATGTCCTTCTTGAGTGGAAGCATGGCTGCTGAACAGAAATTCTCATACAGATGTATTCAAGAGGCACATCTTATATGTGCAAAAACACAAAGTTTGGTTTGATTCAAAAGCTTTTTTTTTTTTAAATATCTCTCTATGTAAAAACACGAAGATTGGAAGTCTGAAGCTTGGTTATGGAATAACCCAGATCATTATACCTATGACCAACGCTTTTTTTAATCAAAGACCTCTGACATTCATGTTGCACAATAGGTTGGTTGGAAATTTAGCAATGTAAAGGAATCAAAACCAACTTTTTTTCTCACTTAATGAAGTTCAAGAAAACAAAAGGCTGCTGCTTTACGGTTTCCACAAAGCCTTAATTTGTTGCTTTACACCCTTGAACTGTTCAACTGTTTTGCATGAAGTGCAAGATTTATCAGGGGAGGTGGAAAGAATGTGAACAAATAGTGAAATTTCAAACAAACAGAATGCTTGATTTCTTCAAATATTGAACAGTTGGTGGTGTTATCTGGCTCGGTGACCCAGCGCTCATAGCAGGCAGAGCGGAGTGGCATGGCCTGACCTCCTGTCTGCGGCGAGGCTGGCTGGAGGCTGAGGAGAGCCAAGAGAGAGAGAGAGAAGGGGAGAGGAGACAGGCAGAAAAGGACGAGGGCAAATAAAATACCAGACGCTTGCACGAGAAACACACACAAAACTAAACTAGCATGAACCCGCTGCCAGCATCCCTTCCACCCCCAACATCAAAAATGTTAAGGCCATCTGTTTTTTTACACCAGTAAACAACAATGGACTGTCAATAACAACAGGGCCGGTGAGTACACTTGTTAAATATTTAACACAAATAAATGACTCTAGGTGTAGAAGTTAAAGGTCTTACATTAAGTTTGTTATTCTCTTGGTAAATGGTAAATGGACTTGAGTTTGTATAAAGCTTTTTCACATTCACACATTGATGGCAGAGGCTGCTCAGTAAAGTGGCCATCAGTACTAACTAATCCATACACATTTAGACCCAGCTGATGAGGCAGCAGGAGAAACTTGGGGTTAAGTGTCTGTCCTAAAGACACATCTGACATGTGGCTGAAGGAGCTGAGGATTGAACCCCCAACCTTTCCGATTGAGAGATGACATGCCGCCCTATCCATTTCCTGTTTGGGGCACAAAGACATTGCTGCCAGTTACCATACTAGCTGGTGATATAGTCTGTTGGTTTCATGCAGTGTCATTATTACCACTTGCATTTTTACATTTAAAATCAACATTTTTGACAGACAAAAATTTTTTAGTTTTTCCTTTTTTGTTTCTTATTTTTTTACTCCAAAGCATTTTTGGAGATGAAGAGGAGGGCAAGTAGTTGAAATATTTTTCCCATTTTTACTTTTACTTTCCCCCACCATCTGGTGTCATAAAAAAATTCAAAATTTCTATTTACCCTGGCAAACCAGTACCCTTTTCTTGTTTTAGGCTGTTTAGCAACCATTCTGTGTGTTATGAAGTAAAAAAGCTGGCAGATACACAAAGTATCAACTTATGTTGTCAAAAATGTAGACAGAAGGACTGTATTGTTTTCAAAGACAAAAATTACTGCTGAAACACTTTTCAACATCTGTGTTATGGTCAAAAGAGATTACAGTAACATTTATATCAACGCTGATCATCAATAAGAAACATGCAAATAACCTGTCATTTCTATGTTTTCCCATGTTGAAGTAGCATCTTGATGAAGATATTTGCAAAACTGTATCGCAAAGCCAGACCTAGCATAAAGGTATTGTACTCGACTTCATTGCCAAATTTGTAACAGGCTTTGGGAAACACGCTAATAAAGTAACAGATATCATTTTGGTGACACTGCTGAAGACCTATCAGAATTTAGATTCAGTTTTTTCATTGGAAATTATTCATCTGGAATCCTTTACAACACAAACCAGCATTTCACAAGTTGTTTTCATGTCTTCTTGTCAACCATGGAAGAAGCAGTCAATCCAGCCACAGTTACAGTGGATGTTTTCACAGATTGTGTTTAACCTGGACAAAAGTTGTAAGTAAATCGGAAATGAAGTCCTGCATACTTTATATACATTTTATTCAATCGCCCATTTGTAGCCTGAGCAAAGAGAACAGTCCTGACCCATGAACAAAATCCCCACCTGTATTAAACAGAACCTTCCTCAATCACAGGTAAAGCTTCTTAACATATGTCGGATGGTTGGAATAGAAAGAGGGCTTTCTCCTGCTACAATATGCTCATTATACCACACCCTATGTTTTGCCTCGCTCTTGTAATGTACTTTTTGTAAATGATGAGCAACATTTAAGGTTGTCACGAAACAATAACAAACACCAGTTCAAATCTTAAAAGTCAAGTAAAGTGGTGGAAGAAGTCAGTGAGGTGATGTTTCACATTCAGTAGAGTTGACTCCCCTGACTCTCCTTTCTTTCTAACAGAAACAGACGAGGGTGATTTACCTTCACAGCCACTAAGATGATCCACGCAGCAGATGTTTTACACTTTCTGACCATTTATTTGTGGAGCGGGCGAGGGAGGGGAGGGGGGGGGGGGGGGGGGGGGGGCATGAAAGGGATATAATTAGGATTTATGGAGTGAATCTGCAGAGTTGCAAAGGCGACTGATGATCCCTCCTGTAAGAAGTGTCTTTGTCTGCTAGGTGAGGGATAACGGACGGCGCCATGTTGACAAGGGCAAGGACAAGAAGCTGGATGTTTTAACGTTACTCACAGGGTCCCTCATCCGCTTAGCACAGATGAACACACAGATATGCGCCTCTGCACTGCATGCCAGACATACACACATACACACTTACAGAACAAAAGATACAGAACACATCCATGATTCTGACAGGGTGGGGCTTTTTGATTATGCATGTGTCTGTTTAACATCATCCCTTTTGCACAGGCCCCTGAAATGAATCTGTGCTCTTATACACACACACACACACACACACACACACACACACACACACACACACACACACACACACACACACACACACACACACACACACACACACACACACACACACACACATTCCAAAAACTGCTGTCTATATGACAATCAGGCACTGTTAGGTAATGAACATGAATGCATTCAAATTGACACACATACAGAAAGAGCATATAGGTTGCAAAAAGGTAAATGCATTTAGAACATACACACACATAACAATGAACATGTATGTTTCATATGTGTGTCAATACTTTTCACAGGCCCATGCATATCCAAGACTACCCCCACCCCTACGCAAACACACACTGATACACACACACATATTCACCCCCATTGACTACAGTAATATGTCTGAAGTCCTGCAGCACAGCTTGTCTCTCTTGAGGTTATAGCGGCACCAGATCACCTTCAGTCCAGCTCAACCCTTGACTAAAGAGGAAGCCCCCTTTTATGTAAATGTACTACTTTCGTTGGGGTATTTGATTTCTGTGGCCAAGTTTCATGCCATCGCACAAACATTGCTCCAAAGTAGCTCCTAATGGGGAGTCGACCAGATGACTCCCATTTGTATTTCTGTTTTTTTCTCTCTGAGCCTCTGGCCTGTAGCCTGAAGCCTGCCAGCGGTCATTAAATTGGTTATTTACAGTAAACAGCGCTATAATCCTGTCACAACCTCTCCCCCGTCCTTCCACAAAGCTTCAGCCAATGTTTGGTGGCGAGAGGAGCGAGTGTTAAATGGGTATTGAAGTGACGTTATCTGGATTTCTTTCTCTTTTTTCCCTCCGATGGATGTGGAGCGGGGTTTGTTTGTCTAAATGTTAGCACTTTGGAAGAGCTCCACAGCTGTGGGTGCCGAGATCACGTTGGAGGTTTCACTGCACACACACACACACACACACACACACACACACACACACAACCACACGTACACACTGCTCACTCACACTCTGACAGGCAGCCATGTTGGGCTGGCAGCTCAACAACACAAAGCTTTTATCTGTCAGTGGTCAAGCCTGACTGAACCCCCGCTACATTATAGGCACTCACACATACACACACACACACACACACACACACACACTGACTCACTCTCTCTCAAACACACACACATGCACTTTGAAAAAGTGCCATTTCTATTTTTTTTCTCTTTAAAACCTGGCTCAAATCTGCTCTTTTCCGGAAATTAGCCATCTGTGCTGCCCGTGAGTGACAGAATGTTCATATCAATCCTTCCAGGAGATGATGAGCACCCCGTCTGCACACACAACACCCACACACACACAGCCACATACACACACACACATGGCCACATTTCCATGAGCAAGTCATTTGTGAATTTGTTTCCACTATACGGATAATGGCATGAAGTGAACCTTCTCTTTGAAACAGATTACTTTGGTTCTGATTCTCATGGCCACTCATACAAATACAGTAGACACACACACAACACACACACACACAATATGACCACGTGTCAGACAAGAAAGAGAATATGTGGAAGAGAAAGAGAAACACACTTCCATGGATCCTGCAGGACAAAGATGGCTGGTGGTTAATGAATCTTAGTTAACTCCATTAGATTGAAAGATGAGCGCTGTCCGAATGTGCCTTCCTGTGTGTGTGTGTGTGTGTGTGTGTGTGTGTGTGTGTGTGTGTGTGTGTGTGTGTGTGTGTGTGTGTGTGTGTGTGTGTGTGTGTGTGTGTGTTTTTTTTTCCTGTCTCTCTGTCTTCTTCCTTTCTGCCTCTATTTTTTACGCTTGAATTTCGACGAATGGCTTTCATCAGCAAAGCGCATCTCATTAGCGGCGATGATGCTCCGTATGTTGATCATCATCATCTGTGAGTGGACTGATGAGCGATGAATGTCAGCCGTAATGGAGGCGACGACGCCGCGTCCCGTAAAACCCACGGCGACACACTCGTGCTAATTACTCCATGCAGCACCGTTACCGGCAGCAAAACGGCTGCAGCGGCACCAGTAGGAGCAGAAGTGGAAATGACAATCATAATGAAGCATATCAGGTGCATCAGTTCACTAAATGCAAGCTGTGGATTGGTTTTAAAAAAAAATTAACAGGAATGAAACTCCAGAGACAATTTTTTTTTTATCAGCAGCACTAATGACTGACATGATGTTATTTGCTTGATTATTTTAAGTTACCTGATCCCAAATAGTCCGCAGTGGTATCTGGGGCTATAAGGATATTACCTTGATAGCTTGTTGTACTTAAAGGCAGATAGCACTTTTTAAGATTTTGGTTGAAATTGTCTTTAGGCCCTGACAGAAATTAATAACCCATGTGCTCTGAAAAAGGAACAAAGAAAATCCATCATCTGTAGAAGTTGTTAGCCTGTAAAAACTTCGACCAATGTCTGCCACGAGGTACCAATCTGACGAACCAATCATGTCTCCCTGCTCGTTCTCTACCGCTTGCGTGCACTAACTCACACTCAAAGCCTGTTCCACCGATGAGGGAGTTCATACTGTGAGTTTATTTACCGCTGAATGAGAAATGAGTAGATTCTACACAATGCAATCGATGAGCTGAGGTCATGCACGAGGGCCGGTTAAAGAGCGGTGTGGCTGTTGAGGGAGCACTGAGGTAATGCTACTTTTGCCTGTAACTAGGACTTTAAGGGCCTTTATATGCGGCAGCAGATGTCGCCCTTGAGCACCAGCATGAAACCAAAACAATGGATTAAAAAACATGTTAGCATGCTAATGCTAGCGATCTTTATTATGCTCGTATCTTCACACTGCATGTAAATTTACCTGAAATGAGCGTGATCTAGAAACACAGTTAAGCAGTGAGTACAGTATGTTATTCTTCTTTTCTCTAGTCCCTCAATTAAACAACTTTTATATGTGAGGGGAGGAGTCAGCCGGCCGTCCTGGCGATGTAAACAAACTGGAGATAGGACTCTGAAAACTCGGAAAACATCACAGACAGGGGACTCGGGTGTTACACCCATTGTAGACAGTCATGACTCACAGAGTTATTTTCAGAGGATATACTTGATTTCTATTATATTAAAGTGTGAAAAATCACATAGAAAGCCTTTAAGGGCCTTTATCTGATTACATCTATGTACTAACACACCATTAGGAATGAACTGCTCAACAGTCCAGAATTAAGTTTATATAAATCCATCATGTCAAACAACAACAGTAAAATGCTTTAACTTATTACATAACGCATACCATTCAATGATCAATGGGGTCTTTGCTCAACATTTACCTCAAACTCTAAAGTTAGCCTTGAAGATCCGGACTTTATACTTGCCTTTAATTATGACTATTACTGGAGTTTTTATTGAAAGGATTAGATGAAGGTAATTACTTAAAAGATGCTTAAAGCATGAAGAATTTTGTTTCTATTTTGGCGCCCTTGTGGAAAAAGTATTCAGATGCTATATCTTTGCTCACCCTGTCCTGTATAGGCCTCAGATAATTTTCCAAGGAAAAAATATCTTCTTCCTTTTATCTGCCTGGCAATCTACTGACTGTATAACTTTGTTTGGAAAAATATAAATAAAGGCTGCTTGATGAAAAGGGCTTCCGCCTGTGTATATTTAAAGCCACCTAAGTATATTTGCTGACGATATTTGTAGTTGTTCTTATTTTAAAAAAATCCATATAACAGCATCATTTGAGAGGGATCAATGATAAAGTGATGGACGCCCTCTACCCTCTGATACCATGCTCTGTAGGCCATTTGATAGAGAAGGTCGTCCACTGGTACAACACTCCTTAAATGCATAGATTGTAGGTCAACGTGTCATGTTAAATTTGTACAGTTGTTAGGATAGTTTTGTGAAGATGGTTTCTACCAAAGTTACTCTGCAATCTCTTATTTTTGCCACATAATCATAACAAAAGCAGAAAGGTTCCCGTATTGAGATAACAGAATCACGAGTGAAACTTTATTAAACAGTTTTCTTGTTTAGGTGACTTCATAAAACTTCTGATGAAGATTTCCAAAGTCTTAGACACGTGAGGCATTAAGAGAGGGAAAGGTGCAGGAGTGTGTGTGTGTGTGTGTGTGTGTGTGTGTGTGTGTGTGTGTGTGTGTGTGTGTGTGTGTGTGTGTGTGTGTGTGTGTGTGTGTGTGTGTGTGTGTGTGTGTTTGTGTCTGTGCATGTGTGTGTGTGGATATGAGAACTGCACGGAAGCAAGATGAGCGAGTTAAAGTCATTTGTGAAGACACACTTTAAAAAGTTAGTAATTAAAGCACAATTAACTTAACATGCAGCCTAACCTGACCCATAAACAGGGTTATGTATTTGAAAATAGTAAACACTCTTTAGGATGAATTGAAGACTATTTCAAAAGCTGTTCAAACTCTCCAGAGCAGATTTGAGTTTATTTGCGACTGTTCAATATTCTTAGTTAGTAAAAAGAGTTCCACATTAAAATCAAATCTACAGTATAGACGCCTTAAGGGTAACACACAGAGGAACAAATTCAACATGCGCACAAGTTCAAAACGTTGATATTGTCACTTAAAAGCATTGAAAAGTAAACATCAAAACATTTTCACAATTTATCATACATACCTCAGAAACATATACATGTAGACTTTAATGTCACAATACAAGCCAGGATCAAGTGACGTCTTATACAGGTTGCAGAGTATCTTAGCTTGACTTAACTGACACCAACTAACTCTACCTATATGTTTATTGCAGATGTAGAGATATTCGCTGACAGGTTCATGCCAACTCAGTGCGCTGGCTCTTGCACATCACAGGTGCGTCTTTTCACAGGTGACAGAAGGATGCCGATATGGCAATATTTTTTTTTTCTTTGTTTGAGGGCGTTTGTTTGTGATATCGCACCTCATGCTAACTTGCAAATTATTGAGAGCCGTGGTAACAATAGCACACGACTCCTTTGTCCTCTCACCACTCGGGTTGTGGCTGCTGATGCTGTGATTCTCCTGAAATCCACTTTGGCTGCTACACAAATGAGACAGAGAGAGAAAACACCGTCTGGAAAACACCCCTCAAGGCTCCAGTCCTTGAACCAGCGGTCAGCCTGAACGCTGTGGGAGATTTTGGCCAAAACAACTGTTACTGTTTTTTGCAAGTTCAAAGTGTGCCCAATGTTCATGTCTTATGCTTTTATGTTAGTAAGATAGCTCTGTTTGAAAATGGATCCTAGCAAGTTTTAATGATTTATTATGTACACTATTTTGCATTTTACAACTCAGTAAATCAAGAAAGTATTAGGATAACTTTTGTGAACAATCCTAATCATTCAGAGCAAAGTATCAAAGTTTGTTCTTACGAGTTTCTTTCTGTTTCTCCTCATTTTCTCCAAAAAAGTCATCTGGCCTCTCCTCTGTTGTTTTGTCTAATCTGAAGACTCCAACTTTGGTGAGAGAGAGAGTGTTGGAAAGAAAGAAAGAAAGAGAGAAAGAAAATGTGTGTACCTCCGCTCCAGTTTGGAGAGATTTATGAGTGGACCAAACCAAAGAGTGGAAGAGTGTACACTCAGAGAGAGTTTGGGAGGAGAGATTTACGATGCGCCGTGTGGGTCATAATTCAAAGTTCACGCTCACATATATCACATTTGGAATCACATAGATTATGAGAGAGAACAGATTTATCATACACACAGGTAGCACATGTGCAGGCCTCCTAAAAGCAGAGAAAAGAAAAACAGAAAAAAATAAACAACACCCCTGCACAAACTCACACACCAGATGGTTTTTCATTTGAAGGTAATGTGATCCTCACATACAGCAAATCTGGTAATATGAGGACTTTAAATCAGTGTTGGTGATTGCTTTAATCTATGATATGTTGGAACAATCCGTCTCTTTTTTAATACTTTAAAGTAAAAGCACTGGTTGTTTATCATCAAAGCCTGTTTTCATAATACTCCAACCAACAGTCAGTTATTCTGCTGTCATCATATGCTATAAATAACCAGTTTGCGACATAAACACACAGGTTTTGATTGCAGGAACATCCATTTGTCGAGCAGTTTTTGATCAAATGTTGAGGGGTGGAAAAAAAGGGAGGACCAGTTCCATGTCTCATTGGGTCCAGTAGAAGCTCTTTTACAAGTCTATCTTGATGTAAACTTTACTTTTCTATTCCCCTTGACTTACTGTTTGGAGTGTGTTAAATGTTTCATGCGCAACTGAGGCCACTCTGCTGAAACCTGTTCAGCTCTAAACACACAAGCCCATCTATTTCTGTTCCTGTTTGTTAAATATTAACCACACATTCCCGCCGCCCCTATGTGTGTGTGTGTTACAGAGAGAAACTTGTGCGACGTTTCTTTCTGTGTTGTTGGGTGTATGCATTCCAGTGTATCTGGGAGTTTATGTGTGTGTGTGTGTGTGTGTGTATGTGTGTGTGTGTGTGTGTGTGTGTGTGTGTGTGTGTGTCTTGTATTTGTTGGTGTTATGGTGAGGAACTTGGGACCCATCTGGAGACCTTTTAGTCCTCTTTATATGTCTGTGACAAAAACACTTTAAAATGCCTCTCTTGATGCTGTAACTCAGCACATTCTACTAATTTCTAAAGAAAGTGACCCTGCTGCAATAGTTTCAGACACATAAGTCAGGGAGTGTGATGAAGTAAATGACTTCCATTAAGGTCCTACCTGTTTAAACACTGGTCCTGCATTGTGTCAAAACAGGCACACATTTGATTCTAGGATGAATGATTTTGTATGTCTTTAAGCATGTTGTTTTGCAGCACTGAAAGGAATCCTTAAGTGATTTATACCCACATTTATATAAGAAAAAAAATCTTTAAATTGTTCTCAATCAATATTAACACCTATTAACACGTGTAATGAGAGCTTCTAATCAGTTAATAAAAATGTGAAAGTATACACTGGGACATCAAGCTGATTACATTATCTGTCATTAAGCATGACGCGAGGCAGACAAAGGAAGAATACTCCTGCCCTTAAAAAATAAATAACAGAAATGTGTGTAAAATAGATTTTTTCTTGTCTTGTGCTGTTATATCTTGCAATGTGTATTTCAGCCCAAGTGCCGTTTACTCAGTGAAACCATGGTAATAGGACTCAAGGCCACGAGTACAGTATTTGAGCTCTCAAGTTTTGTTTTGTTTGCTCCATTCAGGTAGAAGAAAACAGCAAGAATCCCCATTTTGATGATGCAACGTTACTTTTTGTCTGAACCCTCTCTCTGGCCTGCGTGAGACAATTAATGAGAGTGTTTTGTTTTCTGGAGGCTCAGTTCTTGTAAAAGTCAGTGTGATGAAGCTCTTGTTTTTTTTCCTTATCTTGACCTTGTTGGAGCCTCCATCACCCTTCTAAATTAATATTCAAATGCCCTTAATTAAAAACTCGACACCCCATCCTCCTCTGGAGCAGGATAAACAAAACCGGGGCTGTGTTTGTTCCCTTCTGGCCCATCCTATACTCTATTTTAATGATTTCACTTCAACCCCAGAAAAAAAAAAAAATGCAAGACGGCACGATGCAGCAGAATGTGACATAAAAAGATGAAGACAAGATATAGCTGCGGGTGAGTGAGGAGAGAAGTGGTGGTGGCAATGGCGGGGGGGGGGGAGGGGGGAGTAGTGTATTTCAGAGTTGTGGTTAATTACAAAAAGCATTAATGTTTTATTAACCCCTTATCAGTAATTAATCATGGGTCTTTGATGTAAAGTTCAGCTTACAAAAGCAGCAGGAAAAAAAATATCTCTCTTCCATATTAGCCTATTAAGTCTGCTGGTATGGACCAGTCTCGCTAACTGCAGAGTGCAGGACAGCCTCCGCAGGCATTAAAGCATTTGTTTTGACAGCGCTGTTTGTTTTCTACTCCCAGAAGCCATTGCAGTGCACCTCCAACTCCCACTAGTCTCTCACCAAAGAAGCCGGTTTGCATTTCAAATATGATGGAGCTATTGCATATTGTGCACAAAATTCTACCTTTCCCCCAATGTTTCCCTGGATTCTTATATGATGCATGTTGTTCCTGACTGGCAGTCACAGTAATATGTTGTTTTTTCTCTTCTTATATAATGTTGAATTATGTGATCACTTCTTAACACTCTTTGTTGGTGCTATCTATTTGCACAAGACGGCTAATCATGTCCCACAGGAACACCATTTGAACCAGAAAACTGGTGGGCAGTGAATTTAACATGTCGGGATAATTCTTTAAAGCTACAACTTGAGCCGAAAACAGGCTTATAAGACACCTTTACTCTTTAAAGGTGCATTTTAATATCATATATTGAACCAAAAGCGCATGTATGTTATAATGTTTGATGATGTAAAGGTTTACATTTTGGTGGGTTCGTCATGTTTGAAGTATGGACATGTTTGAAGTTTTAAAGAAAACAAAGTCAGATTTTTTTTTTTTTTTTTTACATACGCTTTTACATATGCTTTTTTTTAAAAGTCTTGAGATTTCATTTGTTATGAACTGGAGCTTTGCAAATAAAAATGTATGATTCATTCATTGATTAGTTGAATATGTCTTTTCTGAAATTGTAAAAAAAAATACAGGAATGGTGGAGTCAGACTGTAATAATATATCTCTTAAAGGTCAAGTATGAATAAGAAAATCGTGGTAAAATAATAATAATAATACAGATACATTTTCATTTAATTACTGTCTGCAATTAATCTACTCTGGTTTTTCAAGCCGTCCTGAGTTGGGAAATGGATCTGTCGACACCCACTGAGAGGAGGATGACTAGCCTTTCACCTATAACCCCCCTCCTTCTGTCTCTCTCAGGGTGCTGTCTGGGGTGATCCAAGGGGCAGGGGGTGAACCGGAGGCCAGCTGGACTCTGAGAGGGTGATCATGAGGCCAGTAGACCTTAAACACACTGGTGTGTGTGTGTGTGTGTGTGTGTGTGTGTGTGTGTGTGTGTGTGTGTGTGTGTGTGTGTGTGTGTGTGTGTGTGTGTGTGTGTGTGTTGGAGTGTAGGGGTGTCGGACTGATATTCGGGGTGAGAGTCAGGTCAGGTTGCCTGTGTACACTGAGGCTGGGGTGTCCTGTTGGGGTCAAGCTTTGGTCACTGTTGCTCACTTTGAGGAACTTCTGATCTGGATGTGTGTCACTGCTTTGTTTAAACATGTGCTCAGACAAACAGAGCCTGTGTGTCTGAGTTAGCAGCTGATTGATTGACAGCTGCTTAATGAGCTCAAACAGACTGCAGTAAATGTCATCTTCTCTGTAGTTTCCCTTCTCTTCATCTACAAACAGAAACAGGAAAAACAAGCACACACACACACACACATGACTTTCCCCACATCCAGGCATGTTCTCTGCTCTGCAAAAAGTACGACAACACACTGGAGGCCATGTTACCATTGTTGATGCTTTTGTTGTTATTGTTCCTGCCCGTGTTGATTAAATTAGGAAATCCTTTAAGTCGGCAGAAAAGAGGGGAGCGTTGTTTTATTATTAAAGAGGAAAGAGACACCCCGGCAAACATCGCAGTGGTTAATGAGAAGTACAGCGGAGTGCTTCAGGACTTGGAGATTTCAATAACATGGCAGAGCAGCCCCCCACCCCCCAGTGAGGAGGATAATACAACAGCCCCCCCCCCCCCACCTCCGTCTGCTTGCGCCTTCCTTGTTTTCTTTTGCTGGCAGAGCAGACTGTAGGTGCTGTCTGAGAGACAAATGTAGTTCAAGAGCCTTTAGGTTCGTTGTTTTCTACTTCGGTTACAGGAGATCAGGGTGTGAACCAAATAGAGTTTTTGGAAAACAGATAAAGATCATTCTGGATATTTAGACTGACTTTAAAGGCATTTTCTTAGAAGCAGTAGGGGGTAACTATCATTATTAATAACAAACGTGTCCACTTCAACTCCAAAAGCTGTGTTTTTTAAGCAGAGTGGAAGCATCATGTACCACTTAAATTTATCAAAAATATTAGTTAAACTTTTTTTTTAACAGTTTGAGAGAAGAACTCGTCACAGGCCGCAAAATTATAATCAACTCCCTCCCCCCCAAAAAATCTAAAACTGTATTTATCTAGCTCATGCAACATCTAAATCCATTTCCAAAAGGCTCTATTAAAATGACCATCAAAATATCTTCCACTTATTTGTGTTTATCCCTTTAAATGGCGTAACATATTCACTTATTGTATGGAGTTACCCAACACATTAAATCAATAATTTGAGCTCCTGTTACGTGCTAAAGATAAAAGAAAGAATACAAGTTAAAAGTTTGCTAGTAAAAATAAAAAACGTCCAACCTGTAAGAAGTAACTTTTTCACTGTAAAACCTTTTTTTTTAAACACATGGTTAGCTTTTAGCTTCCGCACTGTTAGCCTGCAAGAGATACATGTCTCTTAATTTCAATTGCACCCGCCTATTAACAGATCAAGTTAGCGCAGGGGAGAAATCTAAGAAAAGACACAAGAAAAATGGGCATCTCTTCTTGTTTGCTTTCCACTGCCACACAGATTGTAAGCGTAGGTGGGTGCCATTGTCAGGGCAGTGTCACATAAAATGTGTGTTTTCTGCATGTGTGGATGTATGGAATCGTTTCGGTGTGTATTTGCTTTTGTGTGTGTGTGTGTGTGTGACTGCATCTGTTGTTTGGAGGGTCGTGTCACACCGTGGCTCTATCAGACAAGCTGGTACTGCATCCCCTCCTACATGACTGCTGTTTCCCCATACAGGCCCATGTGTGTGTGTGACAGACAGCACATACTGTTTACATGCACACACTGTGAGTCTTTGACCAGGCAAAGCAGTAAACAGACAGCGATCATAAAAACATGCGCCTAATCCCTCACGGTGTTTAATCAGTGGAAGCCTGCAAAGGAAACTGAGCCTATATATCATTACAGCTGTCTGTCAAAGGTGACCGAACATCACCTTCATTCACACTGTCTTTCATGGTTACAACTTTTGTTCTGCTGAATGTCGACTGCATTTGCATTAAAATGCTTGTTATGGCTTCAGATTGGATATTGAAATGTTTCTTTCAGAGGTTAAAGCAGTCATGTTAAGAATCTTGTGAGCTTATTAAATAGGATATCTTAACATGAATAACATCTGACAACATGAGAGTTAAATGTAAAAGGAGAGCTCGTGCAGAGTCTCTTTTCAACAAGTGCAGCATACATTTTGGTCTGGTTTTGTCAACAGTCAAAACAGGAAGGTTTGATACCACTCTCTTGTCTGTCAGGTAATACAAGCTTCGGCCAGTCGTCGATTAGCTTAGCGCATAAATACAAAAGTTAGTTCCCTTTAAAAAAATGTTATCATGGCATTGTGTGTATTGATTACATAAATGAAATATCAATAGTCTAGTAGCTTTAGAACTGCTAGTAACTGGATTTTTGCAGGTGAGCGGTTGTTTTTATGCTGTCTTTATTCTCATTTAAGCAACAGCTAGCTGCTAACTCATATTGACATGTGTTGCGTTCCTCTTGAACTCTAATTAAGACTGTTCAACACAAGGTAGCCTCCTCCTAACAAACCTTGACTTGGCAAAGGGCTAACTTTAACCATAGGTAAGAAGGCAAACTCTGGGAGCTGGGCCTAAAAAAAAGCGGCAGAGACTACAGTAAAAAGGATCGGTGGTATGGTTTGAACACTGAAACAAAGGGGCTAATGATTCCCTTTTGCTTTCTTCTTTTTACACCCTGCTTCCTCATACCACAGCAGGTTATCAGAGAGACACAGGGCCAAAGGTCAGACAGGAGTCCTTTCTGTGACCCCTGGCCCTGCCATGACCCTGTGACCTCAGATTCATCAGGCCAGAGTTAACTCTGAGTTCACAGAGGGTCACCTACTCTTCAAAGACACACGGGGTCTGTGGCAGCCGTGTACACTGTCAGATCAGTGTTTCTAAAAAAAGGCTGTCCTTCTAACTGAGGGATAACTACTGGAGTTGTGTTCACACATGCACTCTTCCATAATCAGCTGCTCCAGAAATATTCCTGAGTTGTTTATACACACACATCACTCACAATATCAATCTTTCCTTGTCAGACAGGCAGGGTTCTCATGGAGGCAAGGCATGACGTAATGAAGAGGTAGCAACAGAATCCAACACTATTATGCCAAAAACTCTCAACCAATCATCCTGCTGCTGTCACATTTTAAAATCAGTTCTCCTTCTTCCACAGTCAGTCTTTAATCTTCAAGATCTTCTACTATGCCCAGTTGCCTTTGGATCTTC
This sequence comes from Labrus bergylta, assembly GCF_963930695.1. NCBI lineage: Eukaryota > Metazoa > Chordata > Actinopteri > Labriformes > Labridae > Labrus > Labrus bergylta. The sequence goes on along the minus strand of NC_089202.1, from coordinate 3,770,921 downwards.
AAACACTATTATGGCAGTTTTTTGGCCTTTATTTCAATGATACCTGTCTGTGTAATGAGACATATTCACAGTAAAAAAGAAGCAAATCACTCCACAAAGGTCACACTTTCTGTTCCCTGTTCATGTGACATAAACTTCATTGGCCCTGCCATCTCATTCACATAGAATCTTTTTTAAGGATATTTACTGCATCACTACATGCAGCTCAGCCTGGAAAATTCAGGGATTTTTTAGGAGTTTTGTGCATGTGTAAAAACAACCTTAACTATAAAGAACATAAACAAAAGAAAACACGTCTCTGCAAGTGTCTTCATGGCAGCTGAAGTGTTGTTTTCGCATGAAGAGTTACCCTTTTCTGCACCACTGCTTTGGAGGTGGTGTGTTTAGATAATTCATTCAGCGAGCATTATAACGTTTATATCAAAAAGATAAATGTCACACATGCTGACAGTGATACATGTATTTGGCACTACCCTGGTTATGCAGGTTGACAAATCTAGAGAGGCCACCCCTTGACCTTTTGACCGAGCCGGGCCTTTATGCGTAATGATGATACTGATGGCCTGACAGCCAACTTACCCAGTGGCCATCTGGAGCAGCTGTCATGGTGGCTGATTGAGAAGGAGACCCACCACTGGCCATGCATTGATTTTTTTTTTTTTATACCAGGAACCAATCCCCCCCCTTTTAGGAACCCTGTAGTCAGATCTTTTAGCACAGTACTCACCCTGAACTTTGACCTGAGAGAGAGTGGAGCTGGAGGTCACTGTCAATGCCCCTCGCCTTCTCTCCCCCCCTCCCAGCATGAGTTGCATTCTCCTAAGAGACGAACATACTCACTTATAATCCATTTAAACACACATACCTATATGAATATTATGGACTTAAACACGACTTATTAGTGTCAACGAGCTGCTTGCTGTGCCATTTATTGTTCACTGTTATCCATAACAACAGCTTGCATATATAGCTACATAAAATATTATGATGTCATGTCTGCCTGGTTGTTATAAAAGAGCCTAAAAATGAATTGAGATCTGAACTATATGCAGAACTGTCTGTCTATTTAACCATGATGCTGTCAAAATTCACAAGGTACCTTATGCTACTGCGATACATTTCAGAGAGTTATATTCATTACCATGTTGCATTGTAAATAAACAATAGAGTTAATTTGAACTAAAACAGACACTGGTACAAATCAATTGAACAGTAACAGTTGTTACTACGTTTGTTACATGTGTTAAAATTAGCTTTACTTTGACCACATTGTGAAGTTCTAAGTTGATTAAAAAGCGATGCTTCTTATTGATGCATCAGAAAAGGTCCAATACAATATTATAAAATAACCCAAAGGTGCTATTATCATGGGCTTTAACTTGATACTATCTAAATAAGTCCAATTTTAAGTCCAATTTAAAAATTTTGATGTAGAATTTTTACTTTGATTTAATACTTTGATTTGACTTAATGATATGAACACCTGTGCAAACATTGGTTATTTCTAACTAACATATTCATCTGAATTTTTACAATCATTAAAAAATAATGGTTATGTTGGATATGGATAGTATATTCAATGTTTAAGTAGCATGTGTTTTTTTTTTAATTCAGACCAGAGAGAGAGAGAGAGTGCCAGGGCATCTCTGTTGCTTTGTTAAGAGTGTGTACTGAAATGTCACAATTAGCCTCCAGTTCAACATTTAGGTATTTTGTTTAATGTAAAATGTACATTTTTAAATGTCTACTAAAAAAGAGCAAACAATTTTTAGAAATCAAGCACACGTCTCTGATTCAGAAATATCAATTCTTCACAGTCAAACAGCAGCACTGGTCTGATCCTGTATGGTTGAAGTTCATGGCTTCCTCTCAGTGGTTGTTTATTATGTAAGCAGAATGATATTGATCTGCTTTGATTGAATTTTGAACGTGTCGACGAGCACTGGAGGTTGTAAACATGTCCGGCTCTTTCTACAATACCAACCCCCCATCTTCCCACCTCAAACCACCCCCCCCCCCCCCCACCCCTTTCTCTCTCCGCCTAAACAGACACCTACACATACCACTGCTGCCGTATAGTGATCCGTATAATCCGACAGGCTCGGGGAGTGACTGATAGCTATTGTTGTGTTGGAAAGCTTTTGTCACCTGACAAAGAGCTGCAGCTTTGGCCCTCATCCCTCTGCATCATCCTCTTCCTCATCCTCTCTCTCACGAGGATATGGAGGGGCCTCAGCGCCCCATCATGATGACTGATGGGGTCTCAGGGATGGGTGAGAGGAGGGAGAGAATGGGGGTGACAGTATACTCAAAGGCTATCTTCATCACAGAGGAAAAAAAGACAACAGGAGTGTTCATGACATTAAAATTACTTTAAATACCGTTTTGTTTCCTGTCAAAAACAGGGAACAAAACCATTCAGACTCCATTGAGAATTACCAGCTGTCTTGATTAACACGCTGAATAAGGTATCGACATCATAGAGGAGGCTCTAACCAGCCACCGGCAACATTTCTGCTGCTCTGACACTTTTATTTTTGCTCATTTCGCTTGTTTATTGTCATGATAATGAAGTCGCAGTGTTGGTGTCATCAGGAGAAATCTCGCATTTTGGCCATGTTCCATCTCTAATGTATGCAAGAGTTACTTTTCCCTTCTCATCACTGTCAGCGGTCCACTCGCCACCAAAATGGCTCCTAATTGAGCAAACTGGAAAACAGTACGCCAAGAATTGAGCTGTTAATATGTGAGATTCAGTATATATGCCGTGGAGTTTTTAAATTTAGCTGGGAAATAGGCTCCTCAATGTGTTTCTGTGATCACCAAATCATTTCATGTGATAAAATGTTTTTTTTTGTGTGATTCTGTGACAGTGAGGATTTCAATGTAGTGAGTGGGAGTGACTGAGCACTACTGACAAGCTTAAAGCATTATAAATGTTTAGACAATACAAACTGGCAGAATGAATGCTTGAGATTTCTTTTCTTTTTTTTAAGGCAAAGACACATTTTCCCTCCTTCCCTTTTATTCTCTCTTTCTCCCTTTTCTTGTATTCATGCCATTTATCTCAATGGCCTCTCACGGCACTGTGGGAATAGCAGCAGCACTTGCGCCATGTGTGAGACAAAGAGAAAGGTCTGTTTCAACACCATCAATCCCACAATCCCACACAGTGATGAGCGAGAGATAGTCACCATCTGTGGATGTGTTTCTCCTCACTTTGCCTAAAAGTAAAAAACTGCACCCAGCGAAAAGTTAAAGTGTGAACGCCTCACTGTGCCGTTTGTCTAGGTGTTTCGGAGATACCTCCCACTATTTTCTACATCGCCTTATTTTTAAATAGCGTGACATTTTGCAGTAGCCATCCACACGCAACATTGTTGTTTTGTGATTTTACGTGTTAAAAGACATTTTCTTCCTCCTCATGTCTGTGTCACTCTGCCTCCGCTGCTGCTGTCTGTTTTGCCCTCTTTCCCTTCTTTCTTTTTTTTTTTCTTCTCCTCCCTCGTTCCCTGTCCCTGGCTGCAGCGCAGCAGCCATTAGCTTTACAAATCCAGCCTTTGATCTCTGATTTGGGCGGGTGCCTGGGAGAGGCGGGGTACCGGGCTTGCATGTGTATGTGTGTGTCTCTGTGAGTGTGCGTCGAGCTGTCTATGTAGGCCATTTGAGGGCTCGCTGGCTCTGCAGAGGAGGAGGGTTCACGACCGGTCCACTCCTGCCGAGGTATTACAGAGGGAGTCGATTTCCAGGGAAGAGGCCGTGATGATAATGCCGCTTCATTTGCATTCGCACTGAGCGAATAAGCTGCCTAATGGTTTAAATATAACTCACTTAGCACTCACTCCAAATTCCAGTTCTCTCCCTTGTACCACTGTCCCTCTAACACCCCCATCCCACAGCCTACCTTTCCTCCCCCCCGTCACTTATCTCACCCTTCAGAGGCTTTCGGACAGTCTTATCCTCGCCTCATCTCTTCTGAGAATAGTTCCTTTTCACGGTCATGTGCCCAGATATTACATTATTGAACAGAAATCACTTTTAGCTCTTTGGCAACGGTCAGGGACTCCAAATAGGTATTCCAGCCCTGTGATTATACGTACTAAGTGTTTCAGTCAAGGCTCATTATTTGAATTTTTTAGTGCTGACACCAGTACCAGTGTTGTCGGATTGTAACTGAGGACTTCTCACATAGCCCGTCTGGTGATGAGGACTTTTAGGTGTTACCTTCCATGTGTTTCAAACCAAACTGTAGTGTAGTCACAGAGTACAATGACGGTAAAAGAGACATTCTCTGGTAATTAAGCTGTTGAGTGAAATCCGTGGGAAAAAGCAAAGATCAAAAATTGTGTTCACCATTAAAGTAGTTATCAGTAACAGTCAAACTGTTTGTTAACCATCAAATAAGACATGGAGGACACAGACTGACAGTTATTTGATTTATTTCATAAAAGACAAGAGAATTAAAATAACAATACTTTCATCGAAGACTTGAAATGGAATATTTCTCGGCCATAAAATACCAGAATCTCTCATCGTCTACCCCTCCACTCGTCCATCCGTCCGTCTGTCTATCTACCTGGCCTTTCTTCCACCTCACTCCCCCTCTCCTCAGAGGTAATGAATGGCTTCCCTCACTGCTGCGAATTCACCTGTTTCTGCTTCAGCCTTCCTCGGCCGCATTAAGTGGGGATTTATGGAGGCGGCTTTCCATTGAACAAAACCATTTCTCTTCCAGTTTGGTTTAACAGCACTCTTTATTCCCGGCAGATTTAAGGATAGGAGGCATGGGGTGGGGTGGGGAGGTGTGGGGTGTGTGTGTGTGTGTGTGCGTGTGTGTGTGTGTGTGTGTGTGTGTGCATGTGTGTGTGTGTGTGTGTGTGTGTGTGTGTGTGTGTGTGTGTGTGGGGAGGGCAACACCATTAAGGGCTACGGCCCTCCCAATTTCTACCGCACTTACACTGGGAAGGCAAACAGCCCTGAGCGGTCTGCTCCTAAAGAGACCTCTGTGAATAGATGGATGCCTGATGGATCAAGTGCAGCGCTAACACATGCAGGAGGACTGTCCCATTTCTGGCAGGAGCTGCTGGATTCAAATGGGACTTAGAGCCGGAGTAGTCTTTTTTGTTCCCCCTATAACTAAGAATAGAAATGTAGAAAGGAAATCAGAGGTAGGTCTGATACACACGGGATTTAGCAGATATTACAGCAGGCCATATAGAGACACTCGTCCCTGAGAGTAAATCTATTACTGAACTCTTTATTGAGAATGAGCCAACATGTTCAAGACCCTCCTGAAAATCAAAACCTATAAAGCTGTGACATTTTATAATTATTTTTTGTGGCAGAGTATTTCGGTGGATCTTTTAACTGTCGATGACTGTGTCATATGTGGCTGCATTAGCGTCTCATTACTTTGGGCAATAGGGAGAAGATTCCTTAATGCCTCACGACAGGCCATGATGTAATTACACAGTGTTTGTTGCAAGTCAACATGATAATTTGTGTTTCCGAGGGATCTGTCATACGCCCGGGACGCTGGGCGCATAAATGATTCAACCCCTCATAAATGTCCTGATTGAAAACACGCTGTTGCCCAAAACCAACTTAACTATCATGTCTGTGCGGCACCTCATGGCCTCCACATACACAGCTAAAAAAAACAAAACAGTGAAAAAAAAAAAAAAAAAATCCTTGGAAAATTCATCACAGTGTTTGGTGCTGTGAGGCAGAATTATGCATGAAAGTATAAGAAAAGCTTACCTTTCACTTCTCTTTTCTGCCTCTGTGCGTTTGTGAGAGATCAAGTTAGGAGGAGCATGTTGAGAGAGCGAGTGTTTAGTGTATGTGTGAAACTACTCTGCAATTCCCCAGAGGCTGCCATAGTGGAGTTTACCCATTCCCACCCTCTGAGCTCAACCTAACAAGACTACACAACATCTGCATGGGGGCTGCAGAGTTTATGTACATGGTAGAGGGTGTGTGTTTTTTTTCGCGAGGAGGGTGTGTGTGTGTATGTGTGTTTGTTTGGGGGCGTCGTTTTTTTTTGTTTTGGACTATCTGTTTTGAAATCTGCGCGGCGGGCAGGGTATATTAAAGGCAGAGCGAGGTGTTCCTGCATAGCCGGCGGCTCCGCTGCACCTCTCCAGCATTCTGACTGTGACCCCAGCCTTCGGGTGTGTGTGTGTTTTCTTTCTCTTTGTATACGCTCTCTTAAGATGTTCTCGCGCTTCTCCTCTTTTTCTCCTCTTTTTTTTCCCTCCTCCTCCTCTCCTCCCTGTGTTCCTTGCAGAACAGAGCCCCAAATACAGAAGATATTGCCCCTGGTTTATTTGGCCTGTCTCTGTCTCTCTTTTTCTCTCTTTCTCTTGCCATATATATCTCCTGATTCTCCTCTCATCTCCTTTCTCTTTCCCTTTTATTTATCTTCTGCAAGTCCTCTCACTTTGCGATCAATACGTTTTTTTTCCACTTGAAGCCTTGCGGCCAATCTGAGAGGAGCTACGGGATTTTTTTGAAGTCGGGATGCTAAACATGTTAAACAGCGAAGATGTTTTGAAAATTTGGGATCATTGGAGAGATGTTGAACGTCTGAATTTGTTTTTCCCAGTTCCCAGCTGCATACAGTACGTGCATCAGACGTTATAGCTTTTTATCAGCTATCTTTGATCTTTCTGTAGCTTTTTATGTGATATTTCTGATTCTTGCATTTGAACCTATTAGCACATCACTAAATCAGGGATGTAGTAGTTATCCTTACAAAATGAACATATGATATGAATATTTATATATTTATGAATCTTCTTTGAAAGTCAGTTTGCTTCATTTGAAACTAACACTTTACTAGATTTTCTTGCTGTAGACGAGCCCTTGCTTGATTCCTAGAATTGCTAGTTAAATTCTGAAAAAGAAAAAGTTAAGTTCATAGAAAGACTCAGTGGCAATGCAGAGTTTATAAATCAATTCCTCATCCAAAAGGATCTTTGTGGTGCGAGAGATGTTGCACAAAACTCCTGAAAACTTCCTGAACTTCCTTGTAAATTTAAAGTCGGGAGAACGCAACATGAAACAGTCAGAATGATGTTATTTGGAACTACATATTGATATACATACAAATAAATATTATAAGAGCATCTAACTCTGTTGCTTAGTGTGCTACTTCTGCATCGTTGGGTTGATGTCATGTCTTGCCTCCTCAGACCCCCCTTCCGACATGCGTAGTCTCCCATTGTGGGGGAGATGAACAACCAGCTCAAGAAGAGCTGCCTTAAATGTTCTTAACATTTTCAGGAGTGCATGTGTGCATATGTTATAATCCATTTCTTTTTCCTTTTTTATGTAATAGAGGCCTTTTAGGTACAGTAACAATAAAAATGTGTACGATAAATCATGTGATATTCAGTCTGAACACTGTCATGCCAAAGTTCAACCAGCTCAAAATCACAAGCTGACTTAATTTACCTGAACATTTTCTGGTTTGCCATAATAGCAATATGGATCTTTTGAAGATTGATTCCCCAACAATACCTGGATTCTTGGGGAATCCAAGATGGCTGCTGCTGTGTTTCTCTGAACTTGTGGCTGGTTATCAATCCAACACAAATCTGAGGAATTGCAAAACTTTTTTATCTTGGATAAGGAAGGGTTAAAACAACTATCATCAGTTGAATAGTGGATTTTGTTTGTATTATCTTGTGGAGGTTTTCGTCTCTGCTTAACCTAGTAATCCTTGATTTCCGAACCATGCCACCAAAAGCCTCTAACAACTCCACTGAGGAATATGTCAGCATGGCTCAAGTGCATGAATCGTTTGACCAGCAAAAAGATTTCTCCAGAACTTGGCTTGAACAACAGGGAAAATCATCGTTGATTCTTCTCAGAAAAGGGTTGATGAGCTGTCAAAGGACGTCTATGATCTCAAGGTTGTCTTGAAGTAAATCAAAATAACTTGAATGTTTTTTTAAGCCTTAAGTAAAACCTGGTCCAAGAACTGTAGTGAAACCAGGACAGATTTACAACTAAACTTTTTTTTTACTTTTTCAAAGGGAGAAATACGGTGATTCTGGTGGTCTATTAGTTAAAATTCTCTAACATCTTTGGTCAATACCAAACACTGATTTCATGCTAATACACTTAAATAAGATTGCAAACATGGCTTAAGCCAAGCCTTTACCCTCATACCATCAACATTTAGCATTGTAATGAGAGCATGTTAGCAGACTTGGTTAGACTCTAAGTCACTTAACAGCATTTGGTGTAAATATTGAAATGAATACAGCAGTGGGGGAACTGTAACAGTAAAGTATTACTTTCTCCATAAACTTATTTTAATATAAATCCATAATCCATTGGCATTCTCTGTCCCAAAGATTTGTAGGCCTTCAAAAGTTATGAATTTGTTTGGAAAAAACGTAGAGCACAGTCCTGGATTTGCTGTGTCTCTTTGACTTCCAATCCAACATAATCTTGGACATCTTGAAAACAAGTACAAATAGTAGTTTCTTTTTATCCTCGACTAACCCCTCTTTCGCTCTATCAGTCTCTCCACTCTCTCCTTTCTCTTTGTTCCCCATTCTCTGCACCTGCTCCTCTCGCTCATACTGTCGGATGGACAGGCGGAAGGTTGCCATATCCCTGATGACTGTCATCATCATCGTCTGTCTGTCCAACCAGTGTTGATGAGCCAGAAAGGCAGCGAGCCAGATAGCCAGACAGCAGGGCGGTGGAAACAAACACAAACTGCCCCCTGCCCCCTGTTTGCATCCAACTGTCAAGCAAATGTAATGCAAACTTTTGAAATGTCACACGGAATAGATAGTGGATGCGGTGTGTTTTCATCCCTTCAGTTGAGAGTGAATAAATTGGCTCTATTAATGATTTACGACACAACCACTGTTCTTTCAATTATTGATGAGTAGTGGGAAAGTTTGTCACCTTTCATTGTTTTTATTCAAAGACAGCAAAAGTGCAGTTGTTGACACACAAAAGTCTAACAATGATGGAGATTATTTCCACTGGGTTGCTTGTTGTTTGAGATCCATGGAACTAAAAAAGCTTTCCAGCCACATTTAAGTTCATAAAAGTTGCTTTTTTAGTTGTCTTTTGGTAAATGGCTGATTTGTTTTTGTTACAGCATGTGTAGCTGAGTTGGTGTCTCATTACCTCTATGATGGACAGAAAATTCCACAATGTCTCTCGATAGGCTTTCATGCAAAAGCACTAATTCTTTACATTCTACAAAATGTGGAAAAAATATAACTCATCCCATTTGGACTTTCAGACTTTGCAAAAAAACAAAAGTCAATGAGAAAGCAAGGATGTGTTCACCCAAACCCATTTCTGTAGATGGTGTACATTATCCATGTGCAAGTGTGTCTGTACCGCACACTTCCAGCTGCAGACTATTAATACACACAGTTTTTCTGATGGACCACATGAGACAGGAGACAGAAGGGTAAACATCAAACCTCATCTGTGTTGGTCGTCAATATAACACTCCTACAGTGATCATAAAGATTCTTAAGCGTTGTGTTTTAAAGTGTGACACTGTGAGTGATGTAGAGAGGAACAAAGAGGGAAGAGTGAAGGAATGAGGGTGAGAGGGAGGGGCGAGAGAGGCAGATGAGACTGAAATGTGACGGCAGAGAAAGAGAGAGAGAGAGAGAGAGAGAGATATTCAGGCATCACTGCTTTTCCTCCAGGTGTCTTTGGCCTGCATGATTTCATCTGCGAGGCCATAATAAACTTCCTTAATGAAATAAGTAATTAACATATTATAATTGTGCAGCGGATGATTTTGACAGAGATCATTTTCCATATCTAATGCTATGCTAATTTAATCTGTTCCCCTCCCATGCCCGACACGACCCTTTCTGTGATTAAGTTTCATGGCATCTCACTTTCGCTTTTCCTCACCTCTCCTTTTTCATACACCACCACCTCCCTCGCCTCACCCTTTTTACTCCCAATCCTCTTTCTCTCTCTCCTTTCACTTCCTTTCTGTCTCTTCCTCTCTTTCTCCGGTGATGGATTGACTCCTCTGTAGAGGTTCAGGGCCTTGTTGTTGTGGAGTTGCGGGCGGAGGGACGTGCACAGATGGTGGGGGAACAGGAGGCTGGGGGTTGAGGCCTGGATCTGTATGTGTGGTCTTATCACGCTCCTTTCCTCTGCCTCTTATGCATTAGGGGAAAAAAGGAAAGCATGGAGCAGGAAGTGTAGGAGGTGGGAGTAACAGTGATGATTGAAATATAGCCACGGGCTGGTGGTCATGTGGACTTCTTGCCTCCTTTGGTTTGAACCCTGTGTTTGGTTGCTTGAGCTAAGAGTCCAAAGAGGGAAACTTGTGTAAAGCAAATGTTAGCCTTGTTTTTGACAATATCACCTTGAATTCTTTGTTGTTTTGTTTTTCATACTGACCTTTTGACCTTACATTACTACAACATTTTGTGGCAGCAGGTTACAGTTTGATTTAAGTTGTTTCTCAGAATTAGCGCTACCCTGATAAACCGTGTAAAAAAGTGGGCTAAAAGAATAATTTCCCCAATTGTTATGTAAACAACAGTTTTTAAGCCATGGGGTAGGCATTTGGCCTTTGCCATTTTTTTTATTTTTTTTACCATACTGGGAGAGAATGAAAACAAATTACTACTGTATATCTTAATCTTTGACATTGTTGAACAGCGCAGCTTGCCACAGTCTAACACACAACCTCCTTTACATTTTATCGGTCCTGGATTGTCCTTAAAATGAGGTCAATCTACAAAATGAACATTATGCTAGATGTGAAACAATCGGTTGGGACCCCTACTGGGCATCAGAAAGAGTGCAGATTTAAGGCACTTTCGAATCACCTTCACTTTTGAAACCATGAAGGGCAGAGACAAAAGTATTTTTATCCACACTGTTTGGCATTGCTCAGACGATTTGGGTCGGTTAGTCGACCACTTGAGCCCATACTGAAATAACTGAAAAACTATGTGATGGATTGCCTACTGTATGCATTCTGTACAGGCATTCATGATCACCAGAAGTTGAATCCCTTTGACTTTGGCAATCCTGCAACCTAAACCCTTATACTTGCTTGAGCAAAAACTTAAATCCGAAATACCTGCAAAACAAATGAAATTCAAAATATTATCAGCTGAACAAATATTTACCTGCCAATATGGTTAACACATGAGGTGCCAGATAGCCTAGGGGTTATATTGCGCTACATCATCACAGAGGCTATGGGTTCAAATCCTACATTGACCCTTTTCCTGTCACTCTTCAGATGCTATTTATTAAAAAACATGGTTAACACCAGTATGTTAACATGATCATCTCCTTTGTATGCCACATTAGCATTTAGCTGAGCCTAAGAACAACCTCATCGTGCTGTGAGCTGTTTGTAGTGCCACAACATCATGGAAGTATAAAAAAGCCATGCACAAAACAGAGACTATACTCTTCAGCCATTTCTGGTAGAAAACGTGAAATAGGTTTCAGATTAAGAGCTAGGAATGCTTTGTTATGTATATTATAAGGTTTGCATCAAGACAAATAATGGCACTAAAAGTTTCAGTGGACAAGCTCCAAACAATCAACAGGCTGGATATGTAATACATTAAGATCTCTGCAGCCTCTCTGAGAAAGTACACATGGGGGGATAAGGGTCAAGGAGGTGGAGGGGGATTTGGAAAGAGTGGGAGGCAAGGGACGACTGAAATCAGCCAGCTGTGGTTTGAGCTGTCCCATGTGATGGCAGGACCCCTCTTTCTTTCTCTCCCTCTCGCCTCTCTCAGTCCCTTCAGTCTCCCTCCCCTGGCTTCTCTGAGCAGAAGGAGGCACCCACTGGGGGCTCTCCATTTTCTGTCACCCATGAAATGATGCGTACAACACAGTCACTACCCAACTGCCTCCACCTCCTTCCCTTTCCCCTAAATCCACAACTACAGCCTATAGAGAAGACTATAACCCAACCCATGCCTTAAAATAAAATAAAAACTGTCCACATAAACTTCCCCTATCTGGTACTCAGTGATGTGGACTGGACCACAGAGGAGCTTTCAGGACTGTCAATTCAAAAAGGACGGCACACTCCTGGTATTTAATACTTTTGTGACAGTCTAAATACTAAAAATCTTATATATGCTGTTGAAGCTGAGACTTAAGAGATATCAAAAAGAAGTTCTGTCTTGTGGCTTACCTCTTCACAGTTTAAAGTTTCTTCAATATATAACACAAGTTTAAATTGATCTGAAGCTTTGTTGACAGTTTGTTTTGTTTCATGTAAATCAGGATATCTTGGACGTTTTTAGAGAATGTCCTTGCAAAGAAGAAACGTTTTGAAAACCAGAGGTATGAATTCAGAATTGTCTGTCTACTGTAATACTGTGAGTGATTAAAAGTACAATAAGTGTTTCCTGGACATGCCCTGTAAAAGTATCTCTTATGTGCATATAAAAATGGTGGTGCTACAAAGGAATGGTGTGTTGAACAAACAAAGGGAAAAAAGAGGTAAATAATGAATAAGCAGTATTTTGTAAAGCAATTTCCCCTTTCCTAAGTTGAGCACACAGGAACAAGTGAGATGTATAAATATTGTAGTACACTGAGGCTTTGTCTGCCTGAATACTCAGCTGACTGTACGACTCTATGTTTGTGTGTGTTAGAGAGAGAGAGAGAGAGAGAGAGAGAGAGAGAGAGAGAGAGAGAGAGAGCGAGAGAGAGGTCAGGTGGGGCAAACAGAGGATGAGTAATGTGAAAGAGCTCAGATGTGAATGAAGCAAGTAACAATGACGGAGTGACAGGACACATGCCTTGGGTAATAAGAGGTTTACACCTGCATGTTACCTTTTTCTTTCTGACACCTAGAGACCCCATCATACACACACACACACACACACACACACAAGTAAAAAAAAACAAAAAACACCACACCCCAACATACCAATGCCCCCGTCTCCACAAGATCACCAAATGATGGTTACATTCGTCGTCACGAATAGCCCATACTAGTGTTTCCTGGACAAGGCAGTCACAACAAGTGAACAGTTAATAATAGCAACCAATGATGTAGTCACCCTCTAGTTACCCTAATGAGAAAAGGTAGAAGTTTCAAATGAGTATGTTTTTATAAATCAGGGCCTAAATCGGTTGAGTGATACACCACACCGGCTTAGCATAGCAATACAATAAACTGTAAGGATGAAGATGTGTGTTACAATTATAAGCCAGTCAACCTTGCAGTGTTTACATTTGTGAACAGTATTTCAATTGAATTGAATTTAACACAGAGTGCCCTCTAAAACAAAAACAAAAATCTCATTCAGAGTGTTTTCGTGCCTAGTATGAGCACAACTGCTCCCTCCTTCCCTCTCTCCTGCTCGTCTGCTTTCACTTAAGACATAACATTGTTCTGTTCCTGAGCATACTTGTGTATGTACACAGTCTGATACAGTAGGTGGCGGTATGCATGTTGTTTGTTTGCAAATCCGCCAAGAAGAGGAAAGTGTCACGGGTGTGGAAAATCAGGAACTGGGCTCAAGTGCAGAATGAAAAAATAAAAATATTTATTTAAACAAAAAGGCAAAAACTAAAACTATCAAAATGTCCAAACTGAGAAAATCCAAAAACTGAAAAACACTGAGAAACACTAGGAAACAGTGACACTCCAACATACGACAAAACAACACTAGCAACTTGGAACAATGATCTGACAACACGAGAGCAGGAACACAGAGACTAAATAGACACAGGGGTAATCAGACACAGGTGAGACTAATGACACAGGTGAAGACAATCACCCTGGAGGGAAACACACATAAATACAAGACTAGAAACACGACAAGAACTACAACAAGAATCAAGGAACACAAATCACAGAGATCTAAAGAATGTAACAATACTACAGACTAGAACATAAAGGGACACAAGGATACAAAATAACACAGGAAACACTAAAGACTAAACTAGAAAACACACAAGGGAAACACCGGGGAAGACTGAGAACTAAAAGATAAATACATCTAAACAAAACTAAAACAGACCAAATCATGACAGAAAGAGGAAGAAGCAACCATGGCAACCAATCGCTTTCTGTGACCACACTTTTCAACAACACTTGTCCTACTTCATCATCTACCCGTGCAGCTCAGATGGTGAAACAGGTTCTTGCTGCACTGATGTGATGGTTTCTAAAGAGACAGGAGACGTTTATAATTGCTTTCACAACTCTACCTGCTGACTGCAACTTTAGGTCAGCCGTATAGTCCACTTTGATTGAGCACGGTTGCGTTAACATCTCCCATCTGATTGTGCTAGAATGAATAGTGCCTGAGACCACCTCTTTAAGCAGACTCAGGCACGGAGCCCGAGTATGGTACACTTGTCTTCACACTGATCAGGTGAACCAGACTTTAGTGTCCAGTGGAATCCGTCCATTGGTTCCCTATGTGAAACTGCCCTTAATAGGTGATCGCACTGCACTGTCATTGCTTATACTGTACATTGCCGCAGCATAAAGAATCGAGATATCGGTGAGGTGAAACTCCTTTTTAAAAGTATAACAGAATATTTTTTCAGCACAATTGACAAATGCAAAGCTTGCCCCCTCAAGTCACTGTTTCTAGGTCAAAAGGCTTCACAAAAAGAGACACTTTAAAAATTGTTCCATCTTCTACCAAGCTGGACTTTAATGATTGTACTAGATCGTTTCTGGGCAGAAGCAAGCATGGAATATATATTTATGTATTTTCTCAAATATATTTTTGAAATCAGGATAAACAAATGCCTTTTACATGATCAGGGTATGGTAGTCATTCTACAAGCCCCCCAGCAACATCTTTAGGCCATATTCAAACTTAATTTGCTTTTCAAAATACACTGATGTTTCACATGAAAGGCTAAGTACGAGTATTGGCTTAGGTTGTTTTAGGTTTCATTCCTTCACAAAGGTCCTTAGTCTATTCATAGTTATGTGTAGAACAGGTAGATATGGAAATATCTCAAGATACGCCTAATTCTGTCTCTTCACCCACTTTGTCATCCAGCCAGCAGATGGCTGTTCAACAATGAATTTGGTTCTGCTCAAGGCTTCTGCTCGTGAAAAGGTATTTTTCTTGCCCCTGTTGCAGAGAGTACGTGCTTTTGGTGGAAGATTGTTGGGTCTATGTTAACATTATTACCAAGAGTCATGAGGTATCTATAATGAGTCATGAGAAACGTTTTGTTGTGCCTGGTGTCTTGAAAACAAATATTAATTGAAAGAATGAATTAGGAATGCATAACAGGAAGCTTAACTTTCCTTTTGGACACTTTTCAAAATCATCTGTGAGGAGCGATAGCTCTCCACCACTTCAGATGATTTTAAGTGACTCTGAGCTTTGTGGAGCATTTCTCAATAACAAGTGAAAACAGAAATGTCTCTTCTCAAGACGAGGGACTACTTCCTCTCTCTCTCTCTCTCTCTCTCTCTCTCTCTCTATATATATATATATATGTCAAGCTGGGCACATAATGTATTTTACTTTCTTCCAAATACCTTCCTGCCACTGAGCGACCTTTACAAACAACAGGTGCTCAAATGAAATACAGCCGTAGAAAACTGAAATCGATCATGTCTGCTTCTAAATCTTCCCCATTCTTCTACCATCACAGCATTCTCTCAACTCTGAGACAGTGGCTTCGCTGAGACCAGATGGTAATAAGGAGCTGTCACCTCAGTCAAAAGCAAACACTATCCAGCATGTCACTCTGAACACCTCAAGGACAACAGAGAGAAACATGGTTAAGAAAAGAATGATGGATGTCTCTCAGTGGAATTCAACTTTGGGATTCAAGGCCCAATATGATGCCAATTTATGTCAAGACAATCAAAGCAAGTCTGGTAGAGCCACACAGACAAGCAGTTTTATTTAAGAGCTAATACACGATGATTGCACATTATGTTAAACAGAAAGAATACGAAATATATCATTTCTGGCTGCACAAGAATCCTAAATAGCATTCTGTCCTTTTCTTTTCCTCTCTTAAAACACCACCACCCCTCAACCAACACCTAAAACCATCTCTCAGTGTGTCTTTTCTCTTTATCTCCGTCTTACTGTTTCTCTTTGGCTCGCCTCTGATGTTCACAGGGAGATCTCAACATCCCTAAATCATCATCAGAATGAGAAAAGAGTCCCAGGGCTAATGCAATGCAGATATGTTGTCTTTTGTGTCGGAATATGAGAAAAGGAATTTATGTGAGGCGCTCGGTGAGTCAGAATTCATTTCTTGCTCAAGCTTTTGCCCTGCAGTCAAACGTAAACTGACTGCAGACTCAGCTGGCTGACTGAGTGAGGACACACACAGACATGTGCGCACACCCCAAATACTCACACAGCCATGCACACACACACACACACACAATTCCATCCCACTCTATATACACGCATGGACTCCTTCAACACTCAGCACACTCATATTCACCCCAATAGAGTGTGTCTGTGTGCTCAGAGTGGCCTCTTTATCCTTGAGTGACAGGTGTACATGGGTGGCACAATGGCCGCCAATATTGTCCAGCGACCATGGTAACAATGGCTGGTCTCCAGGGAAATGTGGAGCCTCAAAGTCGCAACCGTCAGACATGAAAAGGAGAGAACATTTCAGGTGGTGGAGGGAAAAAAAGGAAAAGAGAAGAAAAAAAAAACATTTGGAGGGTTTGTGCTAATCAACATTGCCGGCGGCAAGCGCTTTGATAGGGAAAATGGATTCTGATTCTTGATTATAATATAGGGCAAAATCTGAAACAGCTCAAACACACACATGGAGACTGAATAAGCAAGCTGAAAAAACCAAGAATGTGGTCTTTCCTTGACCATTAGATACTTTATTCTATGATTATTTTCCACATCTGAGGAAAAGCATGAACACTCCACTGGAAGAATAAATCCTCAGTGCACACATAATAAACGTCTGATTTTGTAGAATACACAGGAGATTTACACAGAGAGCAAAATGAACATCATGGGGTGAATAGTATCAATAAGACGGGCTTTTTGTCAAACAAAACGATGCTGTTTGTACTGAAACACAGCCTCCATGCATGCTGCTAAAAGCTTACAATCTGTGAGTGTTTGTGTATAATGTGTGTAAGACAGACAGAGAGACAGACAGAGAGAGAGAGAGAGAGAAAAAGAGAGAGGGAGACAGAGAGTGATGTACTCTTATCAGTCTTCCCAGTCCTCAGCAGCAGCAGATAAACAGAAGTGTGAAGGGCAGTTGCGCTGCAGGGGGCTGATTGACATGGCTGGTGCCCAAAGAATTACACACACACACACACACACACACACACACACGCAAAGTCGCACACACGAACACACGAACTCACAAAGTCACACACACACACACACACACACACACACACACACAAACACGTTTGCCTTTTGCTGCCTTCCCTTGTGCATAGTCCTATATCCACAAATGAATCGCCTACTGTATGCGAGTAACATTTTCAATACTGCTGCCTACAATTACATTGACAATTTCAATGGAGCCAGATATAAAACATCAAAGGCCAATTTCCTGTGGCGTATTGGTGTAAATGCCGTACACAAAAAAAGAGAATAAATTGAAACCAATGCTCCCCAAAATCAAGAAATGTCATGCTGTGTAAATTTGTATACACAGGTTATGAATTTAATGTGAATATGATTGGGGACCTGTTCAAACGATGAGTAAACAATGGGTATTATTTTACCAGAAATATTTATTGGTGCTTTGGTGACTTGGAATTATCAATTATTCCCCAAGAAAAGAGCAAGACTTAATCAGAAATATTCCTTCAGTCCCCTTATCACCTTTGGTCCCACGAGAGGTTACAGACACCAGTTGTCAACCAAAGAAAATCGAGCACTTTGTAGCCTTGAATTGTGTTAGCTAAAAATTATCTTTGAATAGTTCAACACAAAAGCATCTAAATACCGGGGAACTCCAAGGCTCTCTCCTTTTTCAACAGTTAAAATGCTTTATCTTTCAAAGCATGGCCGTGTAGAACAGAAAACAAAGACCTCTTGGCATCAAGTCTTCACCAGGGAGTCAAACAGATCTGAAGCTCAGGTTTGGTTCCTCTGATATCTTCAACTGGCAGCTACACAGAGGCAAAACGTTTCATTATTTTTCAAAAAAACTGGCCTATTACTTATGAAAACTCTTTTTGCTAATCCCCTACCACATTGGAAGAGCAGCATCTTCTTCTCTTTTGAGTGATGTGGTTTTAGAACTGTAGTATCCAACTACAATGATATTTAATTACATTTTGCAGTATACTCGTTTTTTTGTGTTGTGTTGCAAAAACATCAACCCTGTACAGTACATATAAGCCAATAAACGCTATAATACAGTATGTGTGTATGTGTGAAGATTAAACATTACCTCAGTACCAGCAGCTGAAAGCAAAGAGGGGATTAAAGCAGATGAGAAGAAGAAAAAAAAAAGACTGGCCCATGTATCAGGGAGGACAGAATCAAATGGAAATGACTGGGATAGTCTTGACTGACAGCCAGAACACACCTTGAGTGTTATTTATTTATTTATTTAAATGCACATTTTGTAGATCTATATTCCTGATTGCAAAATGCATATGCAACTTTATATGTGCATGGTAAAGCATATGAACCTATGTGTGCTAGACTGAGAGTGTGTGTGCATGCATTTGTGTGTGTGTGTGCATGACTGAGTGTGTGTCTGTGTGCATGACCTAGAGTGTGTGTGCGTGTAGATTTATTTCTTCAGTGTGTTAGCAGATTATTGAGCAAACATGCCCCGTGGCTTCATGCTGTTCCACACCAAACAGTGAAACCAATACCTTTTTGTCGCTGATAAAACTGGATGGCCAGAGATAGACATGCATATTATCAAACTCACACACACACACACACACACTCACCCTCTGCTAAACTGTATTTGTGTGTGTGTGTGTGTGTGTGTGTGTGTGTGTGTGTGTGTGTGTGTGTGTGTGTATGTGTGTATGTGTGTGTGTGCTTGTACTAAGCTTGCAGGGTTTTGCTTTTTTGTGAGTGTTATCGGTGCATGTGTGTGAGTAATTCACTCCTACAAAGACACCATACACTCTCCCGCCTACTCTTTCCACTTCCCCTGAGACAAAGTCCCAATTTCTCCGTTGCCTGCAGTCAGACAGAAAGATGGGGGGGGTGTGAGGGAGGGGGGGGGCAGGAGCGGGAGAGTAAGGAGAGGTAGTGCAAAGAAAACCCAGATGCTATCAGCCCTCAGAGAGTCACCAGGGTCATTGTCATGTGTCAGTCAGTGTAACACAACTCTCCCTGATAAGCCCACCGATTGCTTGCGATTGGCCGCGACGGGTGACAGTGCGATACCATCCTGTGCCTGCGCTCCTGACGAGACCCGAAATTAACCCCCAGTGCTTTGCCGATAAACATCTAAAATGGTTTCGGGACCCCAGGGGCTAATGGGAAGAGACGGGAAGCTATCAAAATATCAAATGTGCGTGACAAGCGGCACAAGGACCAGGTCTGTCAAACACTCGCCTCTCCGAGTGTGATTTAACTCCGTGTCTCCCACAAAGCCTGGCAGCACCGAGCTGTGGAATGAGCCAGTAGTCACATCTGTCTGTACACAGTGAAGCCATATTTTAATAGACATATTTATTTAGTCGAACCGATGTGGGGTTCCCGGTTTTAATTAGGTAAACAGCTCGTCAGGAGGAATCAATGGCGATGCTTTAATGAAGGTCGGCCAAGGCTAATAGCTGAAGTCATTTCTGTCGCACAGAAATTGTCATGAAAAGGAGCAAATGCAGTCGTCTCTTCCTGTCTAGCGCTAGTTGGGTAACAGATTGCTCTATCCTGTGAATGTGTGCGGTGTATACCTGCATGTGTATTTTTTTTTGTGTTTGCGTCCTTGGAAGAATGTTTGAAGGACAGAAGAGCAAGTAGCAGCGGACGCAGAGGCCTGTGTGTGTGTGAGTGTGTTTGTGTATCATGTGTCTCAGCTTGGTGACATGTGAAGGTGATGGGTGTCACCGGTGTCCCCGTCGTCTGAGGGCATGTCTCCCACTGCTGGCTGTGACACCAGCCTGACTGACTTATGATCAGGATTTATCATCTTGATTTATGATGAGCCCGGTTCGTCCCTCTCACAGCCAGGAACATGGGGAGGCCTGCCTTCTGTGTGCATCAGTGTGTGTTTGTTTGTTAGAGAGAATATATAGCGAGCTTGTGAATTGGACAATCTAGCAAGTCCTTATAAAATACTTTAACGTGAATTTGTTATCAGCATTGATCTTATAAATATACAAATCTGCTATGACATCACTAACTGGTTTGTTGACTGCCCTTTAGAAGCCTCCATTCTGACATTGGTGTCACCATGTGTTTTCTTTAGTATAAAATGAACATATTTGGAAAATTGGGGCGAAAATCTCAGCTGATGGAGCCAGCATGCACCTGTCCACAAAGCAACGATGACCCTCATTAACATATACCTGTAAGAATCAATCAATTTAAATGAGTGAATCATATGAACATTTTTGTATTGCTTCTTCTGTTAGAATAGAAAAATAAGCTATGGAGACTGTTTTTTCCAGCTTGTTTTAATTTCAAGTTTGGCATTAAAATATGAAGTTGTGAAATCAAGCAATACAAATAAAACGTTGTCCAAGCAACCATCAGTAAGCTCAACAAGTCATAGCATATAGCACATTTATATATATGTAGAAGCAAAATTCTGTTATTTATAGTCTATTAATGTTTTTACTGATGGCATATTTTAGCTTGTTTTTATTAACCAGTTTTGTTTTTTTCTGATGGGATGTATACATATGTTAATATTGTTTGTACCAAGGGTTAGCTTTCTAGTATTAAGAATTGTTGCCCCTTCATCTATCATGTCTGGTCTTGTGCTTTTGATTATGTCTGTAGGCTGACTCACTCTGTGTAAACCATATCTACCTTATGGTACCAAAAAGTAAACTGACCTAACATGGGGGTTAAATGGATAATGTCTGTCTTTAGCTACTAGTGGCCACTCAAGTAACTGCAGTTTTTGGCACTTCATGTCTAGGCCTCAAAGGTTGCAGCTTGTTTTTCATTATTTCATACAGTGAAAAAAATGTTTCAGGTGTATAAAACGTGTCTCCCCAGTCAACTAGGTGGCCCTGTTTGTGGTTAGGATTGCATCCTGTGTTAAAGTCTATCTCAAAGAATGTGAAGCAGGTGTTTCCCTGGGTAAATAAAGGTATGACATATACAGTGATCCATAGGTGTTAATTAAAATGACTTTTGTAAATGTTTGGAAACTTTTAAAACAAAAGCCTGGGTATAGAGCGCAGATAATGCAACGTATCATCGCTGCAAACATTTTTCCCTTTATATTGTGCTGTAACAGGCAAGAAGAGTCTTGACTACTAAATGCCAGGCACAGGGACATGGGGGCTATTTAGTAAACATCTTTCCATTCCATGCCAGCCGGCCGGGCGCACAGCATTGCAGCCTCTTAGCTTCTCTTCCCTATGCTGGGATGCAGAGAAACAGGCTGACTACAGACCCAGGGGATGGAGGGATGAGAGGGGAAAGAAAAGGGAGTAGGGGGAAGAAGAGGAGGGTGTGAAGAGACAGAAAATGAGAGAAGGAGGGCACTGGAACACATCCACAGATTAACCCTCATGGAGGAGAGGGAAAATAGAGCGGAACTGAGCGTACGTGTGTGTGTATGTGTGCGAATGTGTGTGAATGTGTGTGTGAGAGAGAGAGAGAGAGAGAAGGAGGGAGGGAGGGAGGATGAACTGCGACATTCAGAGGCATTTGGGCACAGTGACACATAGGTGCCCATTTTCTGTCTCTGCCTTGCAATGGGGATCAACAAAGAAAGAAAGCAACAAATACACACCTTTAATTTGACAAAGCGACCCTCTACCCCTTTGATCTCACCCTCACTATACCTCCTCCTCTCCTCTACTAATCCTCTCCTTCACACTCCCATATAAAAGAGGTAGGAGGATGGGGCAGGGTTGGGGGTTAGGGCAAAGAGAATTCTCTTGTTGCATTGTGCCAAGCCTTCATACATACCGATATGTATATTAGAGTTCAGTCTGTTTGACTGACACTAACATGTGCCTGTTGGAGTGTAAGAGCCATTCTCTTCATATCAAGGAACAACATCCAGTTCTCAGAGGGTAAAGATTTATTTTTAGGGTTCAGATTTACAATAGGCTTTAGCTTTGGATTATAATAAGGTAAGGATCAGGATTGAGGTTGAGTACTTATAGGAGTAAGGTTAAGTAACGTGATAGCGCAACTTTGTGTGTCTCATGTTTGACTTTAATGACCCCCTAAGATCAACACTTTGTGCTAAGCCATGGGGCACACAACCCTCTTTACGCCACAGCATTTGTTGCCTTAACAGTAAACATTAAAAGGTCAAATTTTATTCTCTTTTTCACCTAGTCTCAGATCGCCCCAAAACATGTCTGTGAAGGTCACTCTGATCCTGTATTTGATCATGCCTATAAACCCCTCTATTTCAGCCCTACTCAGAACAGGCTGTTTCTGTGTCTGTACCTTTAAATGTAAATGAGCTGTGTCTGACCACACCCCCTCTCTGTGGCTTGGGCTTTCTGGCACCATGCCGGCTTGTTTACGGTGAGCAGGCTGACTCAGAGGGCAAACAGATACCAAGCTGTGGGAGTGTCAGCAACCTGTGGGTTACTGCCCTTTGTGATGTCATGAAGGGACAATCTCTAAACGGCCTGTTTGAGCACTAATTTTCTGAAAAGTGGAGCAGTCAAAAGATGGAGGGGATGGACTTCTCTCATAATTGGGGGGTTTGTAGACAGACTGTAGGACACATATTAGTGTTAGATAAACATGGTATCATAAAGTGTGTTTTGTATAATATATGACTTTTAAAAAGAAATTGTAACAGTTTTTGTTTTTCTTCTGTCCAAAGCCAATATATAATGAAAGTATTGAAACAAGAAAACTATTAATACAAATCATTGCACTGAAAATGAAGATGTGGAATTGTGGAGATATAGATCTGTGTTCACTATGTCACTATATATTTTATGTCACAGCTTGAATACTGACTACAGCCACTGGAAATTGGCCTCTTCGATTATTGCATCCGACTAGATCTATAGTTTTAACATTGGGAAGATTTTGACCAGTTGTAATTGCTTGTTTTTAACACACAGTCACTTTATTATATTTCATAAAGATAATGTAGGAATTAATGTGACTAGGTGCATGATGCACATGAACGAGGATGGAATAATTGTATGTAACGACATGACAAATGTGACAAAAACCATATATTTATATAATTATTTCTGAATAATATGAACTTTTGCAATTAATTATGTTAATATAATCTCAGATATATAATTAGAAGTACATCTTTTCCAAACAAAATCTTGCAGGATTCAAATAATCCTTCATTCTTATAAAACAAGTCCATAAACATAGTGAAGCATTCATTGCCTTTGATATAATGCTAACCCCAGTATTGTACATGCATGTTCCCTGCTGTGGTGAAAGCTGTCGAGTGTGTGTATTAATGTGTGTGTGTGTGTGTGTGTGTGTGTGTGTGTGTGTGTGTGTGTGTGTGTGTGTGTGTGTGTGTGTGTGTGTGCGTGAACATGTTCACTCCCTGTTTCTGTAGTTGTGGAGACAGAGAGGGCTGCACAGATCCAGATACACAGTCAGATACACGGGGGAATAGCTGTGAGTGAGTACTGTTGGTTTGTTTGACAGGGACCTCTTACCCCTGTCTCTCTCACCTTAGATAGAAAGAGACAAATACACTGGGATGGCAGATAGAGGCAGATAGCGGGCGAGTGAAAGGGGGGAGCACGGAGAGCAGAGAGAGAGAAAAACATAAAGATAGACCACGAGGTGTTGAAGACGGGCCTAGGGAATAGGAGGCAGAGCATAAAGGCGCAAGAGCAAAGCGCCAAAGGAGGGGCGACAATAAAGGGGCTGGGGAGAGAAGGAGAGAATTAAGGGAGGAGAGGGGTTAGAGAGAAAGGGAGGGGAAAGCTAGAGATAAGGAGGGAGAGAAAGCTTGGCACTGCACCGGGTAGTGGAGGGTTTATTATTCTCTGTAGCACTCAATCAAACGCCGGCCCTCTGAACAGAGAGCAATGCTGGCGAATCATCCTGGGGGCTTTCTCTCTCTCCCTCTTTCTTTCTTCCACTCTCTCTCTCTCCATCCCTCCTCCATCGCCCTCCCCCGCTTTCTCTCTCTTTCTCTCTGTCTTTTTTTCCTGCGGTGTATGAGTGCTATCCATCTGTCAGCTGTCAGTGCCAGTGAGAGATATACAGAGCTGTCACTTCGCGTCAGCCCGGGTTTGGGAGGCCCTTTTTGCAGCTGCTGCTCTACACATACTTTGCCTATGGCAGCACAAGAGCACAAACACACACACACAAACATAGACAAACACTGATGTTGGAACAATATATTGGTTTCGGTCAATTAAAAACTTGACATAAAGCAACTAGTGTAAGCAAAGGTGGATTGATTATCATAACAAGGATAATAAACATATTTCAATGTCCTTTTAGTCTTTTAGGGCCTTTCAACTCCAAACAATATAAATCACTGTTTCTGTTTGCTCAGTAATGAAAATCTCCCTTTTTTTTAAATCACACTCCAAGTCTTAAAAGTACTAAAATAACAAACCAAAGGTCCGTCTCTGTGTCAGAAGATAGGAACCGAATTTAAAATAAATTAAGAATCTTTAAAACGCAAATAATTAAAGAATCGACCCTTCAGCAATGCCTTATGTCATAAGGTTTACTCCATATGTCTGTACAAGGGCATTAATTAAAAATGAATATGGTTTTTAATATACAATTCCATCTTTTGTTCAACATGCTTATGTCTCCTCAGCCCGACACTTTTGTGCATTGAACATCTTGGACCAACTGAAAGTAGCAGTCCATTGGCAGGTTTATGGGCCATGTTGTCTTTTCAGAGTAAGATGTAAAGAGCTAAAACATTAAAAAAAATAACCTTAGAGCATTTTGTTGAATTTTGTTTCTATGGATGAAATCGATCATACCATTACTTAGCCAAAGCATTGGATCTTTTTCACAGGAACTGCTGTTGTTTGCAAACAATGCTATCAGTCAGTACGCTTACATGATATTAAGAACATTAGTTTATTGTGTTAGCCCGACTGGACTTTTGGTATCCATTTAAACATGTTGATCCAACTGAAATTGCACGAATTGTCGATTTTCTCAAAGTTGGACTCACACACCGAGATGATGCAGTTGAGGATGGATTCACTTTTTGCATGTATGCACTTCCATTGGACCCCAACTGGCCAAGGCATTCTGAGCAGGCTCCATGGTTTCCCACGCTGGGCTTTTACCCAAAGTCAATGAGCAGAAATGAGCAGAAGAAAGCCGAGAATAAAACAAGATGATGATATCAACATATGTTTGTCGACTTTGATGTAATAGGTTAACCGGAAGAAGGTCCAACAGTTACTAGTTGAAGGGGGGGATTTTGTCACTGAGTCAGACATATTGTCCCTTGGTGCTTGTATACTGGGACATGGACAGTAGTCCCATTTGGCCTTATACAGCTATAACTGTAGCTCAACTAAACTGTGCATTTAAACTTAGTGTTTGACGGAGATATTGAAGGGCTTCTTTATGTCATTATTAAATCAGAAAATCTATAGTTTTAAGAAGATTGACCCTGCAAATATAAATAGTCAAGAGGAGTTTATAAAAAACAGCCGTTATTATAGCTTTATTTGTTCATAAAATACCTGTCTACACTTCAGTTGGCAAGGATGCCAATTTGTCTTTCAAGATATGTGGATGGTTGGTCCTAGACACAGACTATAGGTTGTCATAGAGACCATATAGAAATGATAATTAGAGGTTTCAATAGGAGCTAGCCGAAAAAACCTATCAAGTAGTTGAAGACTTCAGCCGTCCCAGTGGATAATGTTGAAAAGATATTGGTTGTCAGGCCACTGCTTAACTGTCTTTGTGTTTAATTGTGTGTTTCTGTTACATATTGGCACCCCAGGAACATCTTGAAATAAATGAGTGGGATTTATGTGTCTGTGACTGGTGGTAGTTAGCTTAAACAGGATGACTGTAGTGCCAGGATAGATAGGATGGAGGGGTGTTGGGATGGATATGTGTGTGTAATCGAGGGGCAATTACACAAATTAATTGTAGGCCTCTGCTGACACTACTCAGGAAGAAGACGTGAAGGCTACGAATGTGTTTTCTATGACAACAAGAGAAAAGGGGACGTGTGTAGCTTCCTTCCATTTGTATATGTTGACAAGATTGCCGGGTTTTTGTGCCTATTGTGCCACTCCTGCCATTCCAGCGCCAATTGTGTTGGGTTTTGGGGGCCTCGTTATTAGAGGGTGACAGTTTCTGGGCGGAAACAAACACGACTCTGACGATTAACACCATGTCACCATGTCAGCTCATACAGTAATCCTGATATTCTGTCTATCGCACATGTGTGCAGAGGGAGAGAGAGGGGGAGGTGAGAGGAAGGGACAGTGTGAATATCATAGAAAGAGAAGAGAGAGAGAGAAAGAGGCACAGCTGAGATCCCAGGAGAGACAGATAAAGCCGTGTCGTTCATTGAGGACATTGTGTACGTGGAGGCGTACTGTAATGCAATGTTAACATTCTTCCCAATCCTGGGGCTCTCCGCAGGGAAGAGCGAGGCCTGCTGGGAGATCTGTTTAGTTGATCAGACGTGCCAGTGCTCTCGCCATGGCAAGGGAATAGACTAGTGTGGGATACAATAGGAGAGCAGGGCGTGACAGTCTAGGATGAGATGAAGAACAAGGTTTTAAGGCTAAGCGTGAATATCATTGCAAGACGACAAGGACAAGATAGTGAAGTACAAAATTTTATTTTTTTTTGTCTTAGAGTAGAGCATGGGTTAGGGCTGGGCGATATATCAAGTTTTTAAGATATATCGATATATTTTCAATCCAGATATAGGGTAGGACAATATCGTTAATATCGATATAGTTCATGTTGCATTAAAATAACGTTTTACGCGTCTTCTGTTGAGCTGCCAGTTCACCTATTTCTCAGCTCACTGTCTCTCCCTCTTCACCCTGCTCCTTTCTCTCTCTCTCTCGCTCTCTGAGCCAAACTCAACAAACTAAATGCATAACAAAACACACAACTGTGTATATTTTATGTAGTAAATTAATTAATTTCACAAACTGGTAGTTTGTTTTCATGTACATGTTAAAACTTGTGCATCTGACTTTTAATAAAAGACATATCGATATATATCGAGTATCGCTATTCAGTGAAAAAATGTTGAGATATGATTTTTGGTCCATATCGCCCAGCCCTAGCGTGGGTTAACATACAGTATACAATGAAGAAGATTTGGTATCCAGCTTTTGTGGAAGAAGTCCTCTGGAGCTGGTTGTATATTGGTTATAATGAAAGGCTCAAAATAGAGCCAATATGGAATTGGTCAATGGATTGGACACAAGTTTGTAAACTGCTTTTCTAGTGTTCTGACTACTCAAAGTGATTTTTTTTAAACGGCACTTCACATTCTGGTTGAGAGACGACCGACTACTACTGAGCCACAGTCGCCCTACATTTTTCTTATAGGCATCTGTAGTCATAGAAAACACAATTTCATTTGCAGATCGTGCATTTTGAATGAACAACGTATCCTAAAAGAGTATGTTCTAGATCAGCTCTCTTTTTTTCTTTAAAGTATTGTAAATGATAATGGAATATCGTATTCAACCATATTCACTGATCAACAGTCAAATAGTGTTTTATTGTTTCCTCCTCAGCTCTGACTGATGTGACTATGATAGAAAGACAGTGGAGTTTGTATGGATGAGGTTGGATAGGAGGTAAAAGCTTATTATTGCATTGGACACAGTAGCTTTGCAAAGGAAGGTGAAGCTAGGCCAGTTTATCCACGGGCATTTTTCTATCAGATTGTAACTCAGCAGCACTCCAACTGCAACTCCAACGCCTCTGTGGGCAGATTGGCTTCACCTTCACACTCTCAATCAGCTTTTCTATCATAGAGGTGTCACATTTACATACATGCATGCACACATGCCATACAAAATAGATGGCAACTTGCAGATGGGCATGTTTGTGTGCGGGTAAACACACACACACACACACACACACACACACACATGCTCTCTTCCCCTCCTCCAGCACCTCTCAAACCCATTATTGGCAGCAGTTCAGTGACGGCTGTGTGACTGCCAGTACTGCGGATCTGCTCCTGGAGCGAGCTCTCCCCATCAGCGCTGGCTTGATTACCCTGATGTATGCACACCCAGACACTTGACAATCTCTCAGCATTTACATATGCAGCCTCAGCACTCCACACTACTTCTGATCTGAGGTGTATGTGTGTGTGTTTGTGTGTGTATGCAAGATTTACTGTTTATGTGTGCGCGCAGGAGTGTGAGTGTTCATAAGGCGAGTGGGAGAAGATGAGGAGGAGAAAGGAGGAGAGAAATGGCAGCTCTCGCTCGCTAAACGTAAAACAAACAAACTTTAATCCGACGCCGAGCCGCTGCTCTTCAAAGGCGAGACGGAAGTATGAAGGAGAGAGAGTGAGAGAGCCGCCTCACCTAAGGGTGTGCGACGCCGTAAACACACAAACAGAGCATTTACCAGCCGGCCTGTTATTCACTCTCATGTCAAACACATAGCACTCAGAACTAACTACCGCACACACTATCGGGGATAGAGCCGTGTTAAAACCCTCACAAAAGCTTGCACTTGACTGATGTTTTTCTTTCTTTTCAAATGAAAAATCATCATACAAACAGCCCCCCTCACCCCAAACCTGATTCAAAAGGGCCTGCCTCTTGTTCTTTCTTTCTTTCCATCTCTGTCAACGTGAGGGAAGTGTCGGTGAGAGGCAGAGCGAGAGAGAGAGAGAGAGAGAGGGAGACGGAGAGAGCTGAGGTCTGGGGAGTTGCACTGTGTCGATCTTTTTTGGCTGGCGCTTCACAGGGAAAACCAGGCTCGGCTGATCATCATTAAAACGCACACAACTTGACATGTTTATTTAATGGCTGCTCCCGGCAAAGACGGCAAGCTGCTGCTATCTCTCACCGTCACATGTTGATCTACCACCGTGCCATGTGTGTCTGCTAGTGTGCGAGACAGAGTGTGTGTTATAGCGCTAATCTTTGCATATGTGCCTTTAACTTCCTGTATGTTCTATGTGAAGATTTCTATAATCTAGAGCAAACTATGTCGCTCAGTCAGGTCAGGCTACTTTATGATTGGACAAGGTGGACTGAAGTGATTATTTCATATACCACTGCATTACTTGGACAAGATTTTAAATGTGACTGAACAGTAAATACAGATTTCAATCCTCCACCAGAATCTCTAATCTAAACAGTCCATGCCTTCAGCTCACATGCCAAAGTGGTGCCACCCTGCTGCTCTCTTGATTTCTCCTGTAACTGACAGCTTCCATAAATACCTTTGACGGCTTCAGATCACTATTGGCCGACAATCCAAGAGTGCCACACCACAATGCATGAGTGAAGCACACGGTGATCAGAGAGGAAATATTCATTCTGTTTTGTAGTTAAAGCTCTTCAAGAGTTAAAAGTCTGTTTGAATCTCAGCTTGAGTTGGAGCATTCGTCAAAGAGAAATATTAGAATGCAGAGACACAAAATGTATTTTTGGTTTACACGATAATTTAAATCACCCAGATGTCAAGCATCCTTGATGAACACTATTTTTTTTTAAGCTAAAGCAGGGCTAAATTACATGGAAACTGAATATCATGTAACACCACGACCCACATGATATCTTAGGTTTGAATTTTTTACTTTGTGGATGACATCATTAAATATGTGTTACAACCAGCTATATGCTACACAGTTATTCTCAATTAAAACGCAACTGAGCAGAAAAATGTTCTGGATATGTAAGAAAAAGCAGACGTTTAAAAAAACACTAGTGGCCCTCTGTCAGGTTCTGTTTTGGTCTCCACCATCTCCTGAAAGAAATATCTGTGTTTTAAGCTAACTGCTAAAGGCTCCACGAGTTCACAAGCTAGTTTGCCTTCTGATGCTTTGGAAGTAGCTTTTTTATGTTGCAGAAACAGCTGTGTTGAATCTGAAATGGAATCTGAATGACTTTAACCGAATACTTCTGACTGAAGTTACCATCCTTAAAACCAAAACAATAAGCTGCTAGCCTAAATGCTTCAAAGACCTTAGGGGGAACTGCTGTGTTAATGGAAATATTTTCATCTCATTTCATTTTCCATTTATTATACATGAAAGTTAAATAGTAACATTAAGTTACAGGTTAAAAATTAGTTTCCAGCAGGTTCCTGTTCTGCATAACATGAAACATAAACCACAGTCATGTCAAGACAAACACATTTACAGGACATTAGCATGGGCTAGGCAGATACTGACAAATTAAAACAAACAATACAGATAGTACAAAGAATACTTGAACAATACATGAACATTTAATGAGTGCAAGTGTGGAGGAGGAGTCACTTTAAACTTGATCGTGTCATGTGGCATCTGTCAAGGGAAACCTTTAGAGTGATATTAGAGTTAAGAGATGAACACCCAGGACAAAATATGTTTTTACTAAACAAAATTAACATTCTGCATGTGTAGAGTTTTCTGCTTTGCATTTGAAAATGTTAATTAAGAGAACAAGAAAACTCTTACAGTAGCTAACCACTCAGGACAAAAACTCTCAAGTGTCTGTTTGCTACCTCTCTGTGCGACATATAAAAAGGGAGAGAGCAAAATGTAGTTGTTGGCTTTAGTTTGTGGGTGGAACGTGAAAGAGAAAAGAAAGAGTGAGTGAAGCAGGATCAGAGGTAAAGAACAGAGCAGATGTGTGTGTGTGACTGAGTGAGAGACTGCGGGGCGGATTAAGGCGACACGCTTCCTTTTTTGTTTGTTTGCGTGTGTAAACGCAGTTTTGATAAAATATTAATGGCGCCTTCCAAAATGCCTTGTAAAGGATCCTCTGTCTTTGACTTTTCCATCTGTAGCACCTCAGGTAGGCATTTAGTATGCTGCGCTCTCTGTCAGGAGGGAACTGGAGACCCTCCATGTGTCGAGCTGTCAGCGCAAACCCGCCCTTCTTCCCCCACCCTCCGTGACACACCTTTAGTCCCACAGTCTGGGAGCCCAACGCCCCACCCATCAGCCCACCTAATCACCAGCCCCTCACTCCTGCAGTGAAACTTTTTCACACCACTGTTCTAGTTCTAATAATAAACTGACAGGTAAAGATCAAATAAAAGATGGAATAGAATAGATAAGTGAATGATTGATACATTCTGACATTAAGTTCATATTTCCTGGTGTTAATCTTCTTTCCCTTTCACAAATAAACTGAGACAGCACTTCTTCTCTGATCAAGTTGACGAGGAGCCTGACAATATTGATTGCACTTCAGAGAGCCACTTGATTGGCAGCTGCCAAGGATCTGAGGATTTTATCCCACCCAAACACCCACCCAAGCATCCTCCCGGAGCCCCTACAGAGGAATCAGATACACCGACAGTCCCTCATCTCCCTCTGCTCGTGCTAATGCCGCCTGACTGAGGTGGAGAAAATGATAGTGCCTGTCGACAAACATGAGTCTTGCTTGTGGTTTGCCGACTGACGGCCTTATATTGGTGGAAGGAATTGGTTGAGTCTGACTCTCGTATAAAATGGAGCACAGCCAAGTCCCGCCCACACCGGAGGGTAAATCAACTCGTAGTGCACCAATCCTATCAGTTGAAGGTGCCTCTTTGTCATTTTCGTCTACTAGTGTGCAAATAACAGAAATGTGCCAGAAAGCTGCTGGTGTAAGGAAAAAAGCAAGAATTTTTTTTTCAAAGTGGTTGAATTGAAACCTGAGGTTTAAAAGTCCAAAATGTGGATACAAGCTAAATGAAGCTAAGTCATTAGCATGGCAAGTCGGAAATCTGTGAGATCCTGACACTCTTTATCTTGTCCAGATGCACTGTGTTGACACTGGGCTATGCAAGTGGATTTAGATTTTTTTTCTGATGAAATAATGATTTATTTAAATAAAATTAATTAATTTGTTGTAATAAAGAACTTTTCTTCTGGTCATCCATTCTCAAAGTGAAGAAAAGGGACACTGAGACATGCTGACAGTATGGAGTGTGACCATATACTCTTTCTTTTATCTTAGACAAAAAGGGCTATTACAATTCCTCAATTTAGGAATGGCCCACTTTGAAAACTGACATGTTTTTTGGGGACCAGGGTGCAGGATAGTCCCATAGAGGCTATAGTCCTTGATTCTGGCAGCCTAGGTTTGACTCTGACCTTTGCCACTTTGACGCACGTCATTTCTTACTTTCACATCCTGGTTTCCTACTCTATCCACTGTCCTATCCTCAGAAACATATAGGTACATGAATATTCTCGGGCCCACCTAAACCTTTAATGACAGAACTCCAATCAACACCTGAAAGTAAGTAAGGGGAATTACATTTTGCAATAGATTACAAATAGTGAAATGTTATGCATACAGCAGTGTAGTGCAAATTAAAAAAAACAAAAAAACATCTATATACAGAAAGCATTTTTTTAAAGGGCAATAAATGTTGTAGAAATTGAAAAAGGAAAATAAATATTTCCTGTAAATCCCCTCTAGTGTCCTGAAGGTGGACACTCACATGTGTCTGTCAATCGGTGCACCCTGGTGTAATTACAAAGGTGAAACATCCCACGGTGTCATCATGAGTGGTCAGCCATACACCCACAAGGCTTCCTGTCACAGGGAACAGCTAATTATAGTTTTTTACAATATGTGTTTGGGGGCAGGGTGTTTTGGCATGCAACGCTTCATAATGGGCTTCATTTATAACACAGAGATGCACATTTCAATCTTGTGACTGGAGACTGAGGGGCAGGAGGCAAGTAGAGAAATACCACGTATTACAAGTACTGCTAGTGTTTTTAACTTTTTCTCTTGCATTTGTGTTTAATGTGTTTCCAAGTAAGATTGGGGGAGTATTACTCTGCCCCTAGGCCTCATACAATGATAGCATGAAAAAATGTAAACAAAGAGGGAAAAAGATGGCGACTGTTGCCCGAGGAGCTATAGCTGTCATAAAAAAAAGGCTGGATTGGGATTTGTTGGTGTCACTCAGTAAATCAGTGGGAGTTTAATTACCAGCCTGGTGTGGAGAAGCTGTGACAAACTGTGTGTGTGGTTCTGTGTGTATACCTCTGTGTATGTGTGTGTTTGCAGGTTGAAGAGCGGAGACAGGCACAAGCTCTGTGAGTTAGCATTCCTCCTGGGCCGGACTCAACCAAAAAAAAAAAAAACCTTACAGGGCAGAGCTGCAAACACACACACACACACATACAGGACTGTACCATTCTTCATAGAGGGGGTGGGATAGGTGTCGGAAAGCGGAGGGGTCTGCTTTGCACAGTTGCAGCTCAGTCTCTCTGCCTATAATCCCCCCTCTCCCACCTCCACCTCCGCCTCCTCCTTTTATGAACTGTGCCGGGCAGGAACTTTGGAGGCTAATCTCTGCCTCATAGTCCAGCGCACACCGACTCTGACCCTCAGCCCCATAATCCTGTAACCGGAGAAAAGAGCCAGAGAGACACAGGGAGAGACAGAGGGGGAAACAAAACAGAGAGAGAGAGGGAGAGGCGGCGCGATAGAGAGGCAGCAGGGGGTGAAGCACGAGAGAGGAGACATGGAGCAAACAGAGATGTAATGTAACATGAATGCAGAACACAAACTTCAAATTGTGGCCTTTACTTGCAATAGATTTGAGCAGTTGCTTCTTTGGTGTCATCGCTACTAGTGATGCATGATTTAATATCAAATTGCTAATCAGTTTATTTTTTTATACCAGGGTGTAAACATGCCTCTAAGTGTGGGAAACAACGTTTTTGCTTTTACAACACTGGACAAAAATATTTCAATAAAGTCTTGAATTGAACAAGAACGTGCACCCTTTCAGAAAAAGAAAATAAGTATCAGGTAGAATGAAAGGGTGACAGGGAAGCAAACACGGGTTTGACAGAGGTAGGAGAGGTGACGATAAGCAATAGGTAATGTTTTTCTTCTCCAATTCCCTTTGAGGTAACATCCAACAATTTGAAGGTTCAATGGACAAGATTACAGTTCTGCTAGAGATGAGTTAAAAATACAGGGTGAGTTGTAACACTCTCTGCAGTGAGGGAATGACACACACACAGACAGACACACACATTTTCCAACAGATACATCAGTGTGCTGCAGTGCTGTGCTCTGTGGTCGCTGTTATTGGCTGTTTTCAGCTGTAGCACGGATGAAAAGAGTCAGCATTACAGCTGTCAATTCAGATGGAGATCAGGTGGTGGGAATGAATGAGGAGACAGCAGATAGTGGCTCTGGGTTTGTCTGCACACACACACACACACACACACACACACACACACACACACACACAAATAGGCATTTACTTGTGCATGAATGCATGCATGCAAAGGCATTTGCAGATGCTAACCCTGAAAAATAAATCTAATCTTCTTTTTCTGCCAAACGATTCTTCTGTCTCTCACTCATACTCACTGATCTCTGTTCCTCCCTGAAAGAAACAACAATGGCAGCTGTAAGAGTGTGTCATCATTTAGCGCTTAAAGTTAAAGTAAATATTTCAGTTTGCAGCGAGCGCATATCTGCCAAGATTTCACTTTTCATGTATCAAATTGTTTCAATTCAAAGTATACGGGTGACAAAGAGAGAAATTTCCCAAAGAGAGTAATTAATTTCCTGGCACCTCAGTTCGAGAGCTTGTAGTGTAAGTGAAACAATGAGCGCACAAAACAACACTTCACTGTGCTGCAGATTTCAATGCTAACAGACAGATGCCAATCCAACTCTCTCTCTCTCTCTCTCTCTCTCTCTCTACCCCTGCTAGACATGTGTGCTAGTTGGCTGAGAGACATTAGCATTTGTTTTACCCCCCATCCCATGTGCTAGAGCCTCAGGCGCAACAGCCAAAGAGACACCACCACCTCCCAATATCTCATCTCATCTCTCAGTATGTGCGAGTGTGAACACGAGACAGCAGTGTGCAAATAATAACACACTGTTGTACTGAGAGATTTTAATCTAATACTCTTTGTGTTTTAGTTTTTGATTTGCAGTTTGCATGAGAAAATTCATAAAGACTCAAGTACAAAATTTGCATTCTGCTTTGCTTTCTGTTCCAGTAGATTACAAAGCCAATAGGGGACTTGATTGTGTGTGAGTGTGTGTGTGTGTGTGTGTGTGTGTGTGTTAGAGCCAGTGTATGTCCACATAGGAGTGTGCATGTGCTAGTGCGCCCCCTAGCTCTCAACTGAAGCCCTTCACCTTTTTTTCTCCTCCTGCTGTTCGTCTCTTGCCCTACATATCAGTCCCGGAGAGAATAGACCCGTCTAACACCCGGCTTCACAGAGACGCTGTTTTGTCATGTTTTATATCATTCTACTAATGGCAAGGAAAGCAGGTCCTCTGACTAAAGACTGCACTATCCCTAAAGATCTCTGCTAACAAATGCTCTGCGAAAAAAAAAAAAAGAAAGAAGAGAGAGAGAGAAAAAAAAGAACGTGACGACTCGCCTAAGCCGAGCTCTCTGTTCTAACCAGAAAAAGCTCTTGTTTTGTAAATAGTCGAGAATGGCAGTGTCTTTTGATCTGTATTTGTAATAAAATGAGAGAAAAGAGACAGACGAGAGAAGAGAGGGAGAGGGAGAGAAAGAGAGGGATCCAACAGATGGTAGATTTGGCGAGGCCTCTGCCATGCAGTTTATGTAAAAGCCTGTCTGGAAAGAGCACGGACCCCGAAGCATCACTCACATATTGAGGAGTCACAATCATGGCCTGGCTGCAAAGTGAGACGCCCCTAATGTTGCTCATTACTGACAAACTACTGTTTTTTTTTCATTCGTCCGAGTGTTTGATAATTTATACAGTAAAAGTAGCAGACATTATCTAATTCTCATAGCTCCAAACACACTGCAAATATATTTACTGCAAATAAAATGACTATTTTCACACACTATATGATTACCTGCATGTGATCAGTGATACTTTACATGATGCATTTCATTTAGTTCAGGTAGGTTAACATGGCATTATTATATTCAAATGTCAGGCAGTTATTAAAGGAAAGTATTCATGAACACACAGTCTATCCCTCAAAGTGTATTTGTGTAGATCTGTGACACTGTGGTTGTCAGTCATACTGACTTGTTTTCATTTAATAATTATCTTTTTGTATCTATAAATCTGGCAGATATTTTCTTTTTCAAATGTGCAAAAAGTCCCTTTTTAAATGATAGTATTATAAGAACATTGAACAGGATTTATTTAGGTTGGAACAGAATTATTTTAATTTTTTTACATTTAAAAAAAAAAAGGTCAATTGATGTTTCAAACAAATAAATGAATTAATTGTCCCAGCAGTTGTCAGTATTATGAGAGATAAACAAACCTCCAAGAATACTGTTACCATATTATTGTTTTCAGTGTGATTGAATCATTGATTTGACTCCTGGCGTCAGTGTTTACAGTGTCAGTGGCCGGTGACAGAATGTTTGGCACAGAGTGGGCGGACACACATCCACCCACACCCACACATACATACACATACACACACACACACACACACACACACACACCACACACCCCACACTCACAGCCCCAAAATGACCTATTTGTGAGCATGTGTGACCTGCGACTGTCGATCAGTGCAAATTTGTGAGGCAATGAAGCATGCAGGAGAGTCCCGTCAGAGCAGAGGCTAGACATCACCCCCATCCAAAGTGTGTGTGTGTGTGTGTGTGTGTGTGTGTGTGTGTGTGTGTGTGTGTGTGTGTGTGTGTGTGTGTGTGTGTGTGTGTGCATGAAGGGGTGAGGGCTGTGTGTGAGAGCAGGGTAAAGCAGGTGGAAAAAGGCTCCATAGAATGTAAAGAGGAAAGGGGAAGTTAGGATGGAAGAAGAAGGAGGAAAAGGGAAGTTAGGATGGAAGAAGAGGGGCAAATGAGGAAGAGGAGATCTCACAGCGAGTGAAGCTCATCCAACAGTGAGATGTAATGTCATCTCCCGGCTCGCTAAAGCTATCCCCCCCCCTCCCCACCCCTCCTCCTTCTCTCCATCC
Source organism: Labrus bergylta (assembly GCF_963930695.1). NCBI lineage: Eukaryota > Metazoa > Chordata > Actinopteri > Labriformes > Labridae > Labrus > Labrus bergylta. The sequence goes on along the minus strand of NC_089202.1, from coordinate 3,733,747 downwards.
CTGAAATGTTGAAAAAAAAGAAGTTCTATTCAAGTCGGCATATTTTTATTCCTCCTCTTCTCTCTCATTTCACATGGGCTGCAGATGCCTTAATTGTGCTCGCTCTTCAAGGCAGCCTTTTCGCTTGCTCTTGATAAGTCTTTGATATTCTGTGCTTCACTAATTGTAGTCGCTGCAGTACATCTATCTTTTTTCAATTTCCTGATAATTAGCCTCTAACTCTTTCATCTGTCTTTTCAAGTGCACTAAATCTCCTTCTCTAATGAAAGTTACACTGAACCCAACAAGGTTGACGGCTGGTAAAGAAAGAGAGGAAGAAAAAGAACCTGACGTCTCTCTCTCTCCCTCTCTCTCCCTCTCTATTTTCTTCTTGCCGTGGGCAGACCCTGTCCTTGCGTCTCGAACGCGAAAAATATTCAACCAAAAGAACACAGGAGCCGTTTAATAAGAACATGCTTCAAAATGATTCCATTTTAATGGGTAGGAGATGTGAGGTGAGCAGGAAGAGCTAACCTGGAGCAATCTGCTAAAAAGATTTATTTTTATTTTATTTTTTTTTAAAGCACTGCTCTCCCAAAAGACAAGCGTCCTATCGCGAGGCTCTGAGTAATGAGCTGGATTGAAATATAAACCTAAGTTGGGTGGGGGGCGGATGTTATAGGTATATGATAACATATTAGCACAACATCATCAGAGTGTGACAACCTAGTTTGTACTCCAAAGCCCAACCTTAACTTCCGCCATGATTCTTCCCTGTCTTTTTCAAAAGCGAGCATCAGAGCAGAGAACATAAAAAAAGCCAGAGAGGTAGACTGAGATAAAGGCTATTTGAAGTACAAGGAGTATTGCTCTAATAGTTTTATGCCTTTTGATGCAACGTTTCCATGGTGGAAATGTGTTATTAAGAGCATTACTAAGAGGAATGCAAACACAGACAGCTTGAGAGGAGAGCAGAGAGGAGAGGAGAGAGGAATAAAAAAAAAACAGGCATCAAAATTGATTTTTCAATCATGCCTGCTGTTTCAAGAGGGCGTCACATGTTCTAATGACCTCATCCCTCTTGTAGTGATGTGAGTTATTTCACACCGGGCCATTTTAAACTAAGAGGACTAAGGTGGGTATGGGGTAAGGGTGAGGAGGGGGTTGGGGGGACTAAGTAGGACTCAAAGCGGTGAGGGGTGGTAAAGAGGAGAGGTGGGGTGGGCTGAGGGAATGGTTAACAGGGTCATTTAGATTGGATGGGAGATCGATACTGAGAGGTAGAGAGGAGGTGCATCTCTGTCACTGTGATGTGTGGCCGCTGTGTGATTGTTCTGCAGATTACGTACAAGGGAGGGGAAAACGAAAAGGGAAGTGCGTGTGGTTGTGTGTGTGTGTGTGTGTGTGTAATCATGTCGCCCTCCTTCAGTGATTTAAAACACATTTCATTGGGTTTTTTTTTTTTGTGTGTTTGATATTCTGTCCCTGCAGAGGAGGAAATGAAATGCAATGTGCAGTGAATGTTAAGATTATCAGTTTGCTTTAAAGATTATCTCTTGTTTGGTAAGGAAGGGGGAAAAATAGTCAGTGAGGTGATTATAAGTGACCAATCTGTTCATTAATCTGGAGGAGATATGGTGATAAGATTCTAATTAAATCATAAAGCTTTTTGAAAACAATGTGTCATTTAGAGGTGACATGTCAGTAGAAAGGAAGGCTTTGGATTTAGAGGTCAAGTGTTGAAAATTAGACTTGGACAAATTTGAAGTGTGCTCTTCCTTAACAGGGCATGAAAACAACCAAAGCTCTAACAGACTTCCAAATAGTTTCAAATCAAAGAAAGAAGCTTGAAAGAGAACGTTTGAGTTTGAGGAGTGTATCAGAAATGTGTGTGTGTTTGTATAGGTAGTAGGTACTTTTAAAGTGTGGATGTATACGTTTTAGTTATACAAGTAGTGATATATGTTTATTTTTTTATTCATTTATTTTTCGCCCCAAGTTGGTATGTTTATGTGTGTGTGTCTCCTTTTTTTTTTTGCATGCAGCCGTCTGTGCTCCAGTGCCGCCTGCAGCATTTCCTGCAGCATGTTGCAGCCTTCCAGCAAACATGAAAGGCCTGGAGCTAAAACTGTTCACACAACATCAGTACAAGAAAGAAAGAAAAAAAAAGACTTGAGAGGATCATAAGGCAGATATGTACAAATGTAATTCCTTACTTTTGACGTAGCTGTAACAAATTCAGCCAATTTACAGAGCAGATATCTTGTGGAATATAATGTGCAATACATGTTTGTGGTTAGCATTGGTATGTGCTTCTTTGTCTGTGGGGATTGTTGTTTGTTCTTCATCTCTTTATTTATGTATGTATGCTACTGAGGCAGCTTGTTTTGCAGCACCTGAGTCCAAGACAATGTCCCCAAGGGGACAATAAAGTGTATCATATCACATTGTGGCGTATGATATCGTATTGTATTGTATCGTATCGTTTCATATCCTATTATTCGTATCGTGTCATGTCATATGATATTGTATCGTATTATTGTGTTTTATTGTTTTGTATCATGGCAAATGTATCGGATTTTGTCATCATACCTCGAAAACGTAGCATCAAAGAACATGTCTGTGAATTTTATTTTTCATGTTTTTTATTTCATGTCATTTAAAAAAAAAGACCAAAAACATTTTTTAAACCTTCCATGTAAAAAAAAAAGTCGCATAAGACCCACCTTCAAAGAAAATGTATTTTATTCCCTGTATTCAACATATATTTAACGTTTTGTTTAAAGCTCTAGCCAAGCAATTAATTAGCCAAGCATTGATTATCACATAAAAAGGTCAGGTAAGCAATTAGCAGCCTTGTTAAACTAGAGCACCAGAGTAAAAAAAAAAAAATCACGCCTTTTTTGTTCTACTTCAGCACTTAAGGCTCGTTTCAATAATTAAAAACAAACGAAAACACAAACTAAAAATCATATATTACCTTCCCCGATCCCTTTAGGAACAGTTTATGTTCTTCCGCCTTCGTAGATGTCAGAGGTCAGGGTCAGCAGCAGAACAGCTTGTAGGGACTCAGTGTGTTGATCAAAGACCTCTCTGCAGGCAGGATGCTTGCTGACACAGCTGCTTAGATCCAGTCTGAAGGACGTTCTCTGTAAACACCAGCGAAGAAGAAAAACACCACTCGCTTTCTGACACCGATAACTCTGTGTTTGTTCTTTCCTGTTTGTTGCCGCCTCTGACAATTGTTGGTGATAAAATGTTATTTCGGAGGGCACAAATATCTTTAACACCTAAAATATTGTTGACATTTTAACATTTGAAAAGCAAAGTTAACGTCATGGATCTGTGTGATGCTATGGAGCAACTTGTTTTCTAGAGCTATGCTAGCAAAACAAGGTCGTTCGTTTGAGCTGACCCACAGTTTGCAAAATCAACTTCAAATTGACTTTGTGCTGATGGTGGGTGAACTGTAAGAGTATGTAAGAAATGTGATGGTGGATTATCTTCTCTTAACAATATCCATGTGGCTAAAGGCTTAGTTATATTCTCTCTTAACCCCTTCTTTATTTAGATGCCCTGCTGTTTATTCAAAACAGACAGAGAAAGAAGAGTTTGGTTTACAGGAAACACAGCTCTCCTCTCTTACACTCTGTCCCTGTTCTGAGGGCTGGGATGTGACATATTTAGTTATTTTTTCCCTCATTGTCCTCCTGCCTGTGCCGGGATGTGGGAGGCGGATCAGATATCACTGCTTTGGGTCTTGGCCAGCGCCGCTCGTTCATCACACCGCCCTCCCTCTCCCTCCTTCTCTCCCTATGGGGCTTCTGGGAAACGATGGACGGAGGGATGTACGGCCAGGGACGACAGGTGTTCAACTTCCAAAAAAACCAAAAAAAAAACACTGATCAGGTTTTTAAATCTCGGAGCCCCGTCAACTGTCCAAACTTCAGGTTTCCTGCAGCTCATTAGCAAATCTGGATCAGAACGCTGAGCTATCGTTCCCTCTGTTATTTTACAATGAAAGTGTGTTCCCACAGCCGGGATAAGTTCTGCCATTAGCAGACCATTTATTTTCCTCATATTACACAGTGTTTGCGGTTTTGGAAGTCCGACTTGTTGGTCAGTACACAAACAAAACTGTGTCTGCTGTTATAATGAGGCTGTTTTGGGATCAGAGATTGAGGGACTCTGCAGGGACTCTCACAAAGTCTCATCGTCTGATACTGATACCAGCAGAAACTTTGTGACCTGCACATGCCGATGACATTTCTAAGAACTGACAAGTCACAGCAGTTTGTCGAATCACTATCAGGTGAAGGAAAGGAGACCTCCTTGGTATGTTTTGATTGGCAGGTTTGAACAACGGCCTGCACATGACATTAGCTACATTTTCGAGATTTGCTTCAACAAGATGAAAAAGGTCTTGATTTATTTCATTCTAGTGGTATCAAGGCAGCTGTCATTCAAACAAGAGTAGCACACACACACACACACACACACACACTATGAACTTGTCATTTGCTTGTGACAACTGTGATTGACAGTTTTCACCAGAGATCTTACAAAAGACGGCATTTGATGATGAAAAGCATCGTGGTAACAGGATAAAATGTCTCTAGATTCCTTTCAAACATCTTGGAGAAACACCATGCAATCTTCTTATGTTTGACAAGAGGTCAAACTGTGTTAAAGACACAAATCTAACAACACCTAATGGTTTATTTCTAAACTGAGTTTTAATGAAAAGTGTGTGTGCAAAATGATGATGTCACAGGGCAGCACAACACTCCACCTGTCACTGTCACTCATCTTATTTTTACACTTAGAGATCACATCAGTGAGGCATCATGTAATTACACTGCAATTAATTTCAAGTCCAAGTGCAGGTTCCTTATAAAAAAAGTGTGTTGTGAAAAGTACAATGTGAAGTGTTGTGATGGCTGTCAGCATACAGGAGGCGAAAGCGACCGCTCAAAGTGACGTGAACGACGACAAGCTGCTGGGAAAGTGAGAAAAAAAGTGAAACAGAATCGTGCGGGTCACAGTTTAAAAGGATAATTTTGTTATTATTCCTGAAATGAATCATACTTTTTTAAGCCTTTTCAGAAAACTGTGCTAATTCTTACAAACATCTTAGGTGTCAAACTGGACTTTTGTGAACAAAAAGCAGTGTTTACTGTATGCTTTTTTTTTTCTTTTTTTTTTTCCTCACTGTTTTATTTGAGCTAATTTAATATCTTTCTCAAGGGTGGGAAAACTAGCTGCCTCTTCAAACTTTCAGAGTATGTAATTTGGTGTAAAACAGTAGCACTTTAGGCGTTCTCCACCAGTGAAATTAAATGGGACCCTGCGGGGTTGTGTTGTAGGGTATTAAGTAATGTTTATTGATGTTTATTCTCCGAGGGAGCTGCAGGAAAAAAAATCACTCTTCAGCTTTGATTAATTTCCCCCCTTGCTCCACGTAAACGATGAAGCTGAAGCGAAATCGCTCTTTAGCCATGACTAAGAGAGACTACAAGTGGAGCATCTCTCTTTAAAAACCCCTCATGCTGTTTTATGTAAAAAATGGACTGTGACCATGAGGAGTTCTTTTTTTTTTTTTTGAAAAATGATGGCTGGAAGCCTGCGGCACGATTCATCACCTATGAATTTGAGCAGCTGGTATGTCTTCTTTTTCACTCCTTGTGGATTGAGATCACATTTCACAGTCTGAGCAAATTCAATCTGTTTTTTGTCATTTAAATAGAGTCAAAGATAACACAAAAAAATCAAATTTGATGCATTTCAATTCATTGTTTGGGCATATTTTGTTAGCATTTTATAGATCCAGGCTAAATTAAGAATCATGCTAATTACACCCATGAGTGAGACCAAATTAGAAGTGATGCATTTTTTTACACCATAGAACCATCTCCTCTGCCTTTTCTTCCACCTCCTCCATGTCTGAGGAATATCTAAAGTGGAGCCTCTGTTTGTTTCTTCTCTGAATCACCTCTTTCCTAACTGTTCCTGTGTGTTTCTGCTTGGCTGACCGCAGGACTGACACCTCTCCCCAGATCCGAGCATGTTCAGTCGCCGTCCTGCTTGCCCCCTGTGCCAGCCTGTCATCTTTTCTAACCCATCACTCTCCCACAGCACAAACAGTCCCCACCTGTCACACACATACACACACACACACACACACACACACACACACACACACACACACACACACACACACACACACAGACATAAAACTTCTCCTCTTCACTCAGTGATAAAATAAAAATGAAAGCCATAAAGAAAAAACAATGACAGTGTTGCTATGACAACATCAGGCTAAAATCACACTTTTTATTTTATCCCTCCTCCTGCTCTCTAACACAACTCTGTTTGTGATAAACCTTTGAACTGCCTACTGATGTAAAGTTAATGCACAGATACAAGCTGAGGGCCACTTAAACAAATATACAGTTCACTTTTATATACCCACCACTCTGTGTTCCCCTCCTGTGCTGTTTGTGCTAAAAGGTCCTGTTTGATGTAAGCTATAAGCGATGAGAGGAAGTGCTTTACAGTGAATTTAGAGCGGCTGAGAGGCGCTGTTATGCATGATGGGAAGCAGAGTGAAAGCCTCTGAGCTGTTCTGAAATCACTGTGAAGCACTGCATTGAGTGGCTTATTGCTTTTATAAAGTGACATTATACTAATGTTATTCTTCACTTGGATAGACTACGACAGGGTTAGCCTGATTCATTAGTAGGACTTTATCTGATTATTAAAATATATTGGGTCCCCAGTCTGACTGATGTAGAGCAGATGGATAAAAAATTGTATTACATATTTGTAGCTTTATTTGGCATGAAAAAATTTATATGATGATACTCATTTTTTTACATTTAAAAGCTTGTAACAACACCTCTGTAGTGGCATTGTTTGGCACTGCTTTCATTTTAAGTTTTTGATTTAATTTATTAAAGGACTTTATTAGCATTAAAGGCAGAATGTGCAACATTTTACACATAAATGTAGCATAAATCAAGTACAGTGTATACTCTATTAATGTCTCTGTGAATCATGACTGTTTACAATGAGCGAGTCTCGTCATCTGTATTGTTGTTGGAGCAGTGTTCACATTGTGTTTACATGGATGGGACGGCCTTGCGTATGAAGCTGTTTCAGTCAAGGACTAGAGAAAAGAAGAATATCATAGCCTACTCAGTGCTTATTTGGATGTCACTTAAGTGTCTTTAGATCTCGGTCATTCCGTGTCAATGTATGTGCAATATGAAGCTATGAGTTAACCGAAGTGCGCTAACATTAGCATGCTAACACAACAATGCAGGACACAGGAAATTGCAGCTCGAGCAAAGGACAATTTTGTCTGCCGCTTGCGCTTAAGGGTGCTTCAATTAAGGTGCGTTCTAATTGATAACTCCTTTGTGCAAGCGAGTGGAGAGGGGTTGGAGGTGTGCAGCTGGAGGAGAGTGGAGGCTTTCTAACAGCAGCTTGTTTTGGTTTAATGCTGGTGCTCAAGGGCAACATGTACTGAAGTCGCACATTCTTCCTTTAACGTTCTATTTGACAAAGATGAATTGTAACAACCGACCAAATTTACGGAAAATATCAAATGCATTAACATAAACAGTTAATGATTTATTGTTTTCAGTCTGTCTTTTTTTCAGACTGGACAGTGAAGTAGGAAATGTGGAGAGAGAGGCTGGGGAATGACATGCAAGAAAAAAGCCACAGGGCGGACAAGAACCACAGACCTCCATCTTGAAGGACTGTCTCTACATGGGACGCGACCTAACTATATTTTTACAATGCAATCTTCTAAGTAGAAGATTTTTAAATTTTTTAGCTGGTAAATTGTTCTCTATGCTCGTTACATATTGCTGCTATCGGATGCTAAAATGTTCATCCTGCGTTATAACTCATTTGTGATTCTGTTACTGATACTGATATTGCTCTGCCTGGTTTCATATATTAGGTGTGGATGTTTTTGCTTTCTCTTTCATATTGGTCTTCATGATTCGTTTCTTGCACATCCAGATTTTTGTTACTTTAACTTTTATTGTACTTCTTTTCCTGAACCGTTACTTCATTGGTCTTAAAGAGTCCTTGACCAAACACAACTGTTAAGAAACCTTTAGGCTGACAATTGTGTGATGTCCTTTAAAGTAAAGAAAACATTAGATGACCTCCATGACTTGCGTGCTGAATGCATTCTGAGGGTTGTAACTCTGCCTTGGACCAACCCACACAAACACACACAAACAGGAAGGCTCTGCAATAAGAGACCAGCTGTGGTTCTGAGAGGCCGAATCCACTAATGACCCCCTGGCATATTCATTAGAGAGTCTCATCAGTGTCTGCATGGCTGCAGTGATTGTCTGGCACTCTACCTCCTGTCGCTAACATCTGATAGGCCCTCATTTGTGTTGATGCTTACAGGTGTTTTCAAGCTAGGATCTTTCCAACAACGTTTTTAGTTTTTAACAGTCAAGAGAAGAAAATGTGTTTCTATTTTATTGACTTGACTTTTCAATTTTACATTTTTTCTTTATAAATAAAGAGTACCCGTGTACCCGTCTTGAGAATCATGAAAATCGTTTTGGATTTTTTTTTAAATCACATGTTTGTAAAGTTTTAATTGAAAAATAACCAACTGATATTGATTGATTACCAACATTTATACAAAAAATGTAGGTGCTACACAACAACAAAAGTTGAGTATATGCAAGGATGAAACTAAAGAAAAAACATCCTGTTCATTTTTTTTTAGAAAAAGATCAAAATGTAATGTTCTTTTTCCCCTTAAAGACCCTGCCCTTGCATAACCCACATCCCTGTGGTAAAAAATCTTTACCACATCACACATGAATGCAAACAATGAAAACAGCATCTGAGGAACAACAGTCGCACACAGAAGAACAACACGAGCAGCAAATCAAACCAACAGAAAGATCTGTCTTCCAAACTTTATGCATTTTGTACAGGAAGAGAAAAGTGCAAGTTGATGCATTATTTCTCGCGGGAGAGAGAGTTGCATCAGTCCTCCCGTTTCTGACTGAAGTCAATAAAAGCCATGTTGCCTCATTCCATCCCTTCCCCCTCACCCTTAGCACACTGCATTGTGGGATATCCTGTTGGTTTATGTTCCCCTGCTGCTTGTCTGGTGGCTGTCTGAGCGTCAGCCTCGTCCATGTTCTCTTCTGCTCTTTCTCTCTCTCTGCTCTGAAAGAATGACGGGGGCTTTGAAAGGCCCGGCTGTCACGATCCTTCAATAGCAGCAGGCTAATTGCTGACCCTAACAGGCCCAATTAGCACTTACAAGCTTGGCGCAGGGGCCCATGGGAGCCGTCTGCACAGACACGGGGACGAGACGTGGCCACCGCAACAGCGTCTCAAGCACAAAGAGGAGCAGCACGGCCGCCCCTTCTTTCTATCTGCTTCTTCTTCTTGGCTTTATTACCCCTTCTGCCTCTCTCTCTGTCTCTCTCTCCATCTTTCTCCATCTTTCACTCGCGCTTTAGTCTCTGCCTGCTCGGCCAGGCTCTTTGCTGAGGCCCTCAGAGCGCTCCTCAGAGAGATCTCTTGAAGTGCAGAGAATCAGAGGCAGAAGAGTGCTCTGGGAAAGCATGACCGAGCGAAGAAAAAAAAAGGGGGCTCCGGAGCTGTAGCTGGTATCACGACAGCAACAAGCGTGTAATCAGCCTGCTTTTAAAGTGGCTTCTCAAAGAGCATGAGGGCTAATGTGCACAACTTAGACTGATATTTTTCGATAAAGCCCCACATTTAGTAACTGGCAAATATATCAGGCTGACTGTTCCCTTTTGAGTGTGAAATGTGATAAAGACATACATCTCCGCACTGATAAGGAAAATGCGGGGAGGAGCTGCAGCGGTTGGCACACAAAAGAGGTCTGTCAAGACACTGGGAGTTTGGTGATTTTACAAGCCATAATTCTCCTGCTTAAAAAGAGAGGGGGGGGGGAAAAAAAACTGCAGAGAGGAAGATGATTAACGTGGGCCGGACTGCTCGTCCCTCATCTATTCTGTTATCTTCATTATTTGGAAGGCATTAAAAGAGGCCAGGGATGGCAGCTCGGGGAGAGGGGCTCAGGAGGTGGGGGAAGTTCTATGTGCTGGGATACTAATTACAGTGTCCACTAATAGCGCCTCAAGTAAACCAGGCCAATGCATCTTGCTTGATGAGAACATGCATCAACCAGCTTAATTGAGAGTAAAATGAGGCAGGCGTGCCACAGGACCTATTAATCAACATTGATGAATGAAAGTGTAATTAGAAGTGGAAATACTAAAAAAAAAGGGGGAAAGGGAAAGCAATCGGTTAACTTAAAGTTAAGGCCATACTGCTGTTAACTAACACGCTGCAGTATTGTGCACATTAGGCCTAACTTTCTTTGTGGAAAAAATGTCCCGGTAAGAGTGTGTTTGCTGAGGCATCATTTTGATTACGTAGATATCGTACCTCCTGCACATTAATAGTGAGTATTGCTGCACCTGCAATACAGACTGCACCTGCTTCAGAATACACACGCTAACCCAATTAGTTTATTCAAAGCAGCTCCATCAACTACTGTATACATGAAGTGTTCATTTCTGCTCCCCTCTAGATAATGATTATTGCTAATATGGTCACATCTAATATGCTGTACTACCACTGTTGTACTTCCAGGACTGGATTAAGCAGGTGTGACACCAGTCTTTGCCGAACTATCCATATAAATAACACTGTGTCTGTGGCAGTGCACTCCAGGCAAACAACCATCATCGTTTTAACATGATCATGTCAACACTTTCAAGGGTTACTTAATGTCATGAGACTCGGGATCTGTGCATGATGTAGCGTGACATATTCAGCCTTAATCTGTGTTTATTGTTCATCATATTTATCTTGTGTTGCAGCGTTTTCGCTCCCTGACATTGACATTCATTGCCGGTCCTGCGCAGCCCCATGAGCTATGTGAATAAACACAGCAAACACAACACCCTTGAAACGCCATAATCCCTTTTGTTTTGGTGGAGGCTTCTTTTCGCTGTGTATGCAAGTGGGAAAGCCTTTTCTGTCTATCCGCACACACACACACACACACACACACACACACACACACACACACACACACACACACACGCATAAGCATAGAGACATACAAACAAAACACGCACAAGCGCAAATGCACACACACACACTCTTTCCTCTCTGCTCACTTTCCCTTTCAAAAGCTCTTATCTATTTATAGACTTTGATATGTAAACCTATGAAATCTTACCTCAGGCGAGACAATCAGGCCTGTTCTTCTTCAATCCGCTGGAATCAAAAGACAGAAAGGGGAACAAAAAAACAGATGAGAAAAGCGAAACACAAAAGAGACACAATGTAAGAAGAGAGAGGCACAGGCCCGGTTTACTATATGGTGGATAATTACAGCCAAAGACAAGGCAGATTAGATGATGTTTTTTTTTTTGTTTTTTTTAGCGAATGCTTCCTGAAGAGCAGACTGACAGAGGAAGCAATGTGTTTTATTTTTGAACCAAACGTTCACATTGCCTCCCATCGCTTTGCATTAAAAGAGGGCAGGATGGCATCTCTCTGCTGGTGGAGTTAAGAAAAGGAGGCCATGGATCTGTCATGAGACGGTGCACCCTGTGTCTGAGATGCGCCTTAACGAACTGGACATTGGGGGGAAATAAACGCGGCAGATTTACCAAATTTGGTGAGCGGCGAGTCTAACGCAGCATAGCAGCGCAGGGCATGAGAGGTCAGCTCCATTTTCTCCTGCGCTCACTGACATCATCGAAAATGGCCTGGCTGAAATTAGCCTAACCCCCGGAATGACATATCTCTCCGCATAAGCCGTGTGGACGCGACGAGCGGCTGAACATGAAATCCAAATCAACACATTGTTTTTGCGATGTCAGATGCAGCCAGGGAATGACCATCACTCTCTGGCTCGGGGATATTTGTTGTCAAAACGGTAGCTCTGCAAACTGTTTGAAATAATCTAATCCAGTGAATCTTGACTCGTTAGGGTCATTATGCAGGCTTGACCTCGTTCTGTAGGGATGGATCTCAGCACAGCGAAGGGGAAGCGCAGGCGGACAGGGGCTGTCTGCAGAAACACGTGGAACTTCCTCCGTCAATAAGTGTGACGCATGTTGGCTTCAGAAACGGGTGGCTGCCTGGTGGAAGAAGCACGACACCCGTTGACTTCTGAGCCCTTTACGCCCCCGGCACCAAACAAGACAACACAAATTCAGTCAATTTGAGCAAGGGAGAAACACATAATACAAGGGCCTAAGAGCACTGAACCATTGTTCTGTGGAGAGAGGAGGCCTGCAGTGTAACCCAGAAAATGTCCTGTTGACCAACTAGAAATAACACAAGACATAACATGTAAATACTCTGGAGAATTCTTCATTTATTGATTTGTACCTTTGCTTGTTTCTTTGCACTGCCAATCAATGACTGCATTTTGATATTTTGGCTAATATTGCAAATTAAAAGACCAACAAATGAAAATGTTAAAAGTATATTGAGAAAATTGCAGTGGTTAAAATGTAACTGAGTACAGTTACTGGGGTGTTGTCATATTGTACTGTTGTACAGTAAAGTACTGCTACATACTATGATGACAATAACAACCCATTAATATAATGTTTATTGTTTTTTATACATTTAGATGAAGGTTTTCTTGATAAAAGTTGTTATTTTAATTGAAACTTACCAATAATGTTACACAGAATGACATTTTATTAAAAAAAATAATACTGATGCTGATCAGTGAGAATATGAACTTTTATATTAATGTAACATATTTGTGATGTGACATAGCCTTTATGGACAAAACTGCTTTTAGTGAGCAATCAAATCTATTTACAGTTTCCCTGCTCTAATAGACATCAATACATCGAACATGGCCCAAGAAATTAAAGCTGAGCTCATCACAGCTGTTTAGAAATAATAGTATTCTAGCATGACTAGAACACTAGGTGTACCAATTTTGTCAACAGGGGCCGCCAGAATCAACAAAGATTAATGATTGTCACTGCTTCCTGAAAATAGGAATCACTTAATGTCAACCACATTTAAAGGATTACTAGCAGATCATAACTCTTTAGGAATTAAATGATAATCAAGCATCCCGAGATAACACTCAGCTGGTGCAATAATATGTTATCCCTCATTATTAGAACTTCTTCCATTTCACTTTTTTCCCCTTATTTGCAAACCGTCATTTTGAAATAAATGCAATAGTTATGAGGTACAGAAAGTTATTCACTTAATTTTCATACGACAATACAAAATGTGAATAAGCCCAGACTTCTGCTACATCTCCACGGCCGGCTGCGGATGAACTGTTGATTTCAGCATTGTCTCCATCACTGTACCGTTATGTGGCCAATGGAAGAGGCAATCCTCTCTGCTGTCTCCCTGTGTCTCAGAAATAATAAATACACTTTTTTTAATGGCTGACTTTATGTTGCTTTTGCAGCAGAGCTGTCGCTCGGGTAGTAACACTAAAGATGCAATCATGGCGGTCGGCGGGCGGAAGATGGACGAGTGAGCGGGACAGGTGGACAGGTGAGATAAGGAGGTTTTGTGAGAGGCAGTCAGGCCTGGATTTGTGTGGCTGTCCGCTGCCGGACGCTTAATAGCTGATGGCAAGCTGTGATTGTGATGAACATTTTAAATCTCCAGTCCAGTTTACCTTGACCTTTTTCCTTCTTCTCTCCAGTTGGATCACATTCAAGCTACCTCATCCATGGAGGGACATTAGTGTCTTTGTTTCATTGTGCACGTTACCTGGATCTTAACTGTGAGATTTATGTAATAGTGGGACTACTCTGATAGAAAAAAAAGTATGACATGTTTTACACTCTGTGTGTCTTCCCTGCACCATTTATAAGAATTGTTGCCAAAGAAACACATTTTCTAAACTCTGTATTGGTTTTCTGATTCTTTTAGATGTCGGGTTTTGAAATATCTGCCATGGACCCAAAACAGCCCGAAAAACTTGTGGAATTTCGGTTTTGGTTTTAGAAGCTTCAAAACATCACATGTTAAAACTTCAAAAGGATAAATCTCTACTTGGAAGCTTGTTACTTCATTGCTGAAACTCTGAATTCACACAAAGTTTTGTCTATAAAGGCCACCCCTCATCATAGGTAGTGACTGTTTAGGTTTGCCACAACAGAAAGAGATCAAATTTAACTTATTGGGAGACCTCTGTCAGCATCAAGATGAACAACTGTACAGAAGTATTCACACGCATATTTCAAAAATAAAATTACTTGTTTCTGTGTAGGAAACAGGATATGACATAAAAGGAAACTGCAGAACTCATGTTGTAATGAGTAGAAAAGAGTATAAAGCTGCTTTATAACACGTACAAAGATCCCACTGTTTTTTTGCCGGTCACATGACATAAATGATATAAACACAACTGTGCGTACCTTCTGTGTTCACACTTCAGCTCCCCCTACGTCATTTGGAAATTCTAATAGGACGCTAGCAGGAATGGATAAAGATGTGTGAGAATGTGGTTGGTTGCGTTAACTGATGTAGCCTATGTGTAACAGAACCACAGGTAATTGAACTCAAAAGCACGACTCAGTCTTTACATTTTGCAAGCAGACAGAATCCAAACGATGTCAAAAACACAGCAGAAGTCGATTCCAAAAAGTTATCTAAGAGAAACAAAAGGCTTGTACGCTTCACACAGAGGTCAAAGACGAACTGGCACAGAAGGAAGGGAAGCCACAGACTAAATACTAAGGTGAGGGGAAAGACAACAAGATGCAACTGGGAACAATCAGGGCGGGGCAGACAATCACACAGGAGGGAAACACATAAGGGCAGGAAGTGAAGGACCTGGAATAAGAGGAGAGGTTAGTGACCCAAAACAGGAAATAATACAAGTAGAAATTAAAACATAACATAACATAACCTGGACATGACAACCTGGACAATTTGAGGAAATGTTCAATAGCATGTGTGCATGTGTGAAAGGGGCTACAGGTTCCGATAATCCACATTGCATGTTATAACAGTTTGTACGAGGACATATTTCCTTTAAAAGGAACCCAATGAATCATCTTTAATCTATAAATGACAGTAGATCAAATCAGATTTATTTTTAAATGCCAGTCAATGAATTGAAAGTTTCTCATTTCCCATGATCACAACTGCTGTCACTTTACTCGGAAGAATTCTCAAGTACACGAGGTATTCAGCTCTCCAATAAAGAAAGAATTAGCAACAGCCAGAGAAGAAGATACAAAAAACAATGCAGAAGAACAGAGGTAGTACACAGAGTCAGCAGATGTGATGGATTACATAATAGAAAGAGCTCCACCTACAAAATCTGAAACTTTATGCACAAAACAAAGATCACATTGTTGGACTAAGGCCAACATTTGATCTCTTTCTAGGGAAGCATGATATATCTCCCAAATGATGATGATCAAATACAATGAGAAATGTTTACCTTCATGTAAAGCAACTGCTACAAGTAGTGCAAATAAGAGTTTTGAATACTGAAAAAATTTTATAATGTGCTTTACATGTCTGTACATTTGTTTGACTCCATGCGGCGTCTCTGTCTGTTTAGCCTCTCTGAGAGTGATCGATGCTCTCTGGCCCACTCTGTGATGAAAGAGTCATCCTTTTGTTTGCGATTGCTGGCGGATTTGAGCGAAGTTTGATGGATGTGGGTGGACTTGTCGCACGTGGGTGTTATCTCTTTGTTGTGTGAAATGGAGACAAAAGAAGAGGAGTGGATGAGAAGACTGTGATTTTTATCTCTGAAGTGCAAAAAATGTTTCTCGGCTCAACATGGGAGGGAGTGGGAGAGAGATTAGAGCTGTTGAGGAACAAAAATAGATTGATCAGATAGCACGATAAGAATAACCGAGGGCTTTGTTTGTTAACTCTCATTGCCTTTTTTTTTCCCCCTCTGTGTTTTGTTTAACATTTCCCTGATACCTCCCCTTTTGTTTTACCTCAGCTTCCCGCTATTTCACGAGCGATAAATATGGAAACGTCTGTATTTACACCTTGTAGTAATTAGGCTCCTTGCCGCCATAGATTAAAAAATAACCTAATTAAGAATATTATTGTTTTGCTTGGCTCCACATCTGTGCTACAAGCCTGCATGTGTGTTGGAGGGTGTTTGAGTATTTTTTTAGTTTCCTGGCCTCCGGGGGGGGGGGGGGGGGGGGGCTGCCAGCCTGGTGTGTGCGTCCGGGCTCCAGGGCCGGTATGACTCAATAAATGGAGTGAGATGTGGCCTCCCATGAAGGCCATGAAGGAACACACCTCAGATTTACCTGCACTTTGTCCCCATGGGGGGGAGGGGGAGGGGTCAGGTTTCTGTTTCCGCAGAATCTCCTCCCTCATGTTGACAAAAACACCTGTGATCTATTT
Source organism: Labrus bergylta (assembly GCF_963930695.1). Lineage (NCBI taxonomy): Eukaryota > Metazoa > Chordata > Actinopteri > Labriformes > Labridae > Labrus > Labrus bergylta. Next base: position 3,717,334 of record NC_089202.1, on the reverse strand, counting down.
AGTTCTAAGCAGCAATGTTCTGGGAAAGGCCCCACGGGAGCCCAAAACATGTGTTTGTGGGGGGTTTGTTTCTGTTTGTGCGTATTTATAAGAAGGCGGGGCCATAAGTGCATGCTCATTCATATTGTGCAAAGCCATGACTTGACATTTTTAGCAGACGTGAGGAATCACAGCAGACAGCTCAAATTACTTTTATGACTTTACTCTATCATCCTGAATTTGCCGACATGAGTCTTCTTCCTTCCTCTAACCATGTAACCTTTTACTCAAACCTGACAGATGTGGAAGTAATGATGCCTTCTACAAGTGAGGCCTCGTCATCTTCAGCCCTGCGTCTGCAAAGGCGCCCAACACTACCTGAGGGCTCTGATAGAGATGATTTCAATTCTTCTCAGCCGTTTAATGATGGATGAACCTGCAGCTGCGGGAACATTTGACAAGCCGCTGTCAGCTGTGACAAGTTGGGGGACTGAGTGAATGAAGGGGAAGGAAGGAAGGGAGGCAAGGCAGGAAAGGAGCAGACACACACACATGGCGACGTGGAGTGGAGACACGATGCACATGACGGCAGATGGAGTGAAGGAAAAAAAGATCGCCGTTCAATCTGTGGCATTGACAATATGGTGTCAGCCCCCCCCCGCTCGCTGACAGGCTGGCAGGTGGGCCGCTGCTGTCTTGTGTCATTGCCTGCGAGATCAGGGCCTGACATGCAGAGATTTCCCACAAAACCCAGATTCCTGGTTCTGTAGCTTCTGATTGCAGCCGAGGCCGTGGTGACACATGAACTCACAGTGGCACTCGCTCACACACACACACATTTACACACACACACACACCAAGCGGGTGTAAAGTTACATCGCCTATCGCTAATTACCGCCACAGAGCCAGCATTCGGAGCCGGGGCTCCAAATTACACGGCTCAACCACAACAAGGGCGATGTGCCCAGGAGTCATTTGTCAGACTAATTATTTGTCTTGGGCTTGTAATTGCAGTGAGAACAGGTACTCAGGTAATTGTGTGGTAAGCTGCAATGTTAAGTGATGCTTTCCCTCCATTTTCAGGGCGAGATGAAAGGAGTAAAAGAGAGTGCAGCGCTGAAATACGTTCTTCAATCCGGCCCTCCCAGTCACCCATTGAGGCTAAAAATATATGGCACAGATGAGTCTCGGCTTTTTGAGAGGAGGAGAAGAGCACCTTGATGTTAGGATCATCAGCATGGGTAATGGCTCTCTCCATTAGGCCGGCCACTTCCTGAATATATGTAAATAATCAGGTCCCCGGTGTGTGCTGCATAATAAGTTCATTAATCACAATGCACAGTCAATGGAGGTAAAACACTAAAGCAGGAACAGTTCGAATCAGTCGAAGTCTCATATCTGTGAGCAATAGTTGTAGTAATTCAAAGGAGCACATCTCCACTCTGCTGTGTTATGCAGCTGCATGCAAATATAAACACACAGGCTGTTGTCTTTTTCAATGATGTTTGGCTCACTAGCACTGTCACCTATCATCATAATTATGACCGCGTTCTCTGTTATTCTTATTTTTAAATGTGTATCCCATGATTCCTCACATGGGGTTTGCGCAGGGCCGACTGGACATGATGTCAGGTTGAATATTATAATGAGCCGAAAATAAATAACTCATTGAGAAGTATAAACAGAGGAATTTTTTGTATTTGCCCTGAATCCAATAGCGGCCTTCCCCCGCCGTCTGAGAGCCTTGTCATCATCTGGACGATGGTCACTGGCGTCCCTGTGTCTCTTACTGACGAGCAAATCAGTCTCACCACGCGATCGTCGCTGGCCATCTTGTAATGCTGCCTCCCTGTGCAAACGATATCGCCCCGGGGCCTCCTCGTTCTTTTTTGTGTCAGGGAACACGCGAGACCCCTTGAAAAAGGATCCATAACTATCAGCGACAGCCGGGGCCGAGCGTGGCGGGCGACTTCTACATGAAAAGGTAGAGACACACAACAGAGTCCTCTACCTTCCCTTTACCTTGCTTTAATACGCTGCGTGGCCCCCGGTCACGTCTTTTTCATGTGCGGCGGGGGCAGCAAATGTCGGCTCTATCATTAGTATCAACAGGCTGACGGTCTCTCCTGATAAACAAAATGTTCCCTCTCGTGAACAGAATGTGTTCGGGTGTCCGTCAGTATTCAGACGCCACCTTTAGCTTCCACTCCAGGATTAAAAGTGTTTTGCAGCTCGACACAGTCACCGTCTGTGTAACGTGCATGATCAGTGTGTCTATGGAGGATGAGAATAAGGAGTAGGCGTGTGCGTTTTTTTTTTGCTCTTTCTTTCTCCTTTTTCTCCCTCTCCTCTCTTTCTTTCTCTCCACACGGAGGAGACACCACGGTGCCATCTGCTTTGCATTTGTTTAACAAAGATTTATTGTGCAGCAAGACACTAATCCAAAACACACACACTAACACACACACACACACACACACATCTCGCCTTCTTCTCGTCACAGGCCGCGAAAGAGGGAAAAAAAAAAGTGAGGGATGTGGGATTGGAAACGCTTGGCGCTCTCTTTGTCAACTCTCACTCTGACGAGAGGAGAGCGAGTCGGCTGGCACACAGAGGTAGGAACGCCAATTACGGCCTTCCTCTGCCTCCGTGTGGCACACACACACCAACACGCTACAATTATAAACTTGTCATACACGTGTTTATGGTGAAGAGGAAGCATAAAAGTGCATGACTTTGAGCAAAAGAAAAAAAAACATATAAAAGATGGAATCAAAGCACAGGAGGAAATGGCTCATGTGTAGCTCGGTGATGACAGGATTCATTTGTAGTGTGGCGCAGGAGGTGTTTCACACTTCAGGATCAAACACGTTCCAGTAAGGAAGGATTATCGTCTTCTTGTGAAAAAAAAAAAACAGGTCAAAGTGGCTCGCAGGAACAGCTCCTATCATGTCAGCGACGGAGGCAGGGGCGATGTAGCTTGCCGTGTTACTCCTCTCCGTCCTGTCCAGGTGAACCCTCATATCCCGTTGACTCCTCCTGCCCTCTTTGTCAGCAGCATGCCAGGTAGAGATGCAGGGGTCCAGGGGGGCAGAGGAAGTAAGACCCCCACGACTGGAAAAGGCCACCACAAAGAGGTTTGTAAGGCCCCCTCAGAGACGACAGAGAGGTTAGAGGGCCCCGAGGATGTGGCGGTGCAGAGCCTGTCGAGCCTCTTCTGAAACAATCGTCTGCATGTTACCCCACTCAAAGAAAGGCCGGGGTCCCCATCTGCCAACTGGTACTTCCAGGGTGCTCTTCATTTAGGGGCTAAACACACAGAGGCACGACCACACACACAGCGGAGGCGTAAATGAGCATGTGTTCTTATGTATATGCACTTGTACAACCAAACAAACACACAGAAGTGCACACATACACACACACACGCTCCGTCAGGATGTATCCCAGAACCCCCTATCCAGTGCCAGTGTTCAGTGCTGAGCCCTCCAACCTCGGGGTGAAGCCCCTGCCAGTTCACCTGCCAGGCCTGGACAAGCGGAGCACTTAGCGCCCCAGAAAGGCCACCCCTCACCCCCACCCGTTTACACCCACTGTGTAACTGAGGGTCAAGGAGGCTTCACCCACGCTTCCATTCGCTCTCTGCCAAGCATCGCCCCTGTGTCACCCATGCACGAGGCTCTGCAAACTCACATTCTTCAAGCTGCTCCCACTGTAACTGCTTGTGGAGCAGCTACTTCTTACTGTGGCATGTTAAAGGGTACTACTTCAGTCAAGATTTTTGTGTTGCGTTAAAAAAAAAATTTTGTCATCCCATTAGCACCTTATTATAATCCTGTCACAAATGTCCTATCTATCCCAACATGTTAATTTTGTCAGGACTCTGCAGAGCAAAAACACCAATTTAATTGTTACCAGCTCTAGAATACTATACTTGTGTTGTACCGTACAAAAAGAAGAAGGAATAAAGTAATCGAGTGATTCCATGTGTGGGGTTTTCAGTGCCTGAATTAATTATATTAACTGTGGTATCTGTTGCCTTGAGAAAAAATGCCTCCACTATTCCTTCTGTGCTAAATTAGCCTGTTGTTGCAGAGGGCTGCGTGCTGTGCGACAGTGCATTTCTGAGAAGAAGGCCTGTGACTGCAAAGAAAAGACATGAATGAGGAAGAGGAGGAATGAGATGAAAAGAAGGATATCCACCCTGGGAATCCAAGCAAATAAGAGGATGTGGCCAGTTTTTCTCATGACCCCTTCATTTATTAAAAAAAATGAAAAAAGAAAGAAAACAAACCTTTTTTCTTGTCTTGGTAACATCCAGAGCTTTTGTACATTTCATCCCCCATCAAATTTGCAATCAATCACTTTGAGGCAGCAGGATGGTTTCATAAAGAATTTGACCTGGTTAATTTGCGCTGTGTATTACAAGACGGTTTGACAAAATTAAGACTGACAAGTGCTCTAGTAGTGTGCAGTTGTTGTTCTAAATAATGAACAATTAATTAGAAATTCCTATTTCAGCCAATTTGGGTCCAACTGAGACTTTTATCTTGAAGGATAAAGGGTAACAGTTTTGGTGTGTATTCCCCACATTTTTTCACATCCTATAAAGTTGCTGATACAGCCAATTTTATAAGGAGCTAATGAGTTTTCATGTTTTTGTGACATCATTTCTCTAAAGGGATATGTCAAAGTGTTTAGACAGAAAGCTTAATGTTTGTATTGTTAATTTAAAAAAACTGTAAAGATGTGTGTGGTTCATTCTTTTCTTTCTTTTTGAACATCAGATTGTACACATGTCTTTGTTCTTATTGGGATCCATATGAAGATCGGCATCCAAACTGACAGCAGCAGATTTATTTATGTCCTTGGCCTCCCAACTGTTCACTTTGTAAATTGTTTTGGATATTCATATCTCTTTTGGGTAATTCTTAAGTTTGAGAAGCAGTAGGTGTAAACTGCCATTTTCTTTTGAACTCAGGTTTGTCCTGTTTTTTGGTTAAGTGAGGGAGCTAGGTTTAGTTATTGTCTCATGGTTTCATTTATGTGTTCAGGTTAGATAGTTTTACAAAGAGAGGTAGTCAATTCTGTTAGTTATTTGGCCTTTTGTTCACCCTGAGCCAACCTTGCATCAGCTGTGATATTTCATTTGTGTTGTTTATAATAAATCATTGTTAAATGTTCTAAACATTTAGATCAGAATTTTGCTTGTGGAACCGGGGAGGAAACATTTCTTTTTCTGTTATGTTGCACACCTTACTCAAAATTGGTATTGGCTGTCTGATAAACGATCAGCAAAAAAAAAAGACAGTGTATTATTCCAAATTAATTAATCCTGTGGCAGATAAACTGTGTAGCTTGAACCAGTAGATTTATATTATAATGGGACAGTGTTGGTTAGAAGGTATGATATAGGTCCACATAGTATTAAAGCTAGGAACAGCCCATTAAGGTTTTGCTGCTCTACTATAGAAGGGAAATTTGCCCCTTCTTGTCCACCACACTACTACAGTAAAACACCAGACTTTCAACAGATCCATAGTACAAATTAAGACCAAAACGATAGAAAAATGCATGCATTAAAATGGCAAAAAAATTTATGGAAAATGTATAAAAATATATAACTTAGTTGTGAGAAATTGTTCAAAGTGTCATTACTTGTGTAACTCTGTTGGGTCACAGTCTTTGTGGGATGTGCTTGTGTGTGGGATGTACTGGGGGATCTGCAGACTCAGGAGGACAGGTTGAGGATGGTGATTGCTGTTGGAAAGAAACTGTTGTTTTGGCAGGTGGAGCTGCACTGATGCACCAGAACTGTCTTGTAGAGTATGATATATCAAACTGCTTGTCTGTTTATAAAGAACCAACAATCGTCTCCTCTTTGCCCTTTTCTTTGCCCTGCCAGCCTGCAGGTATTTGATGGAGAACGGGCAGCAACACACTAACCTCAACTCCTACAATGACATCCTGCCGCTCTGAGAAAAGACAGAGACATTAAAGTTGATGTAGTAAGAGCATACTCCGCTGTGACATGTTGACATCTTAGCCAGAGAAGATGTAGGAAGAGCATCCTGTGTTAGACCTTGTTAATCACATTGGAGATGTTCGCATCCTATTTAACGGTGTAGCAGATGAAGGTCCCAAAGGAATGTGAATGACTCCACTGTGCGCACTCTGGGGTCATTTGGTTCTGTTCGTTCTGATGGATGTTGATTGTCAATTGAACCACCTGAACTGTATTACAGTAAGCTAAATATTGTTGATTGCACAACAAGATGGCATCCTGTGTTCCCTCAGTGTAAATTCAGACTTAATGACCAACCACAGGAGATTGGATGAGAAGATTCAGGCAGATCAGGATCACTCTTAATGTGTTGCAGTGTCAAAATATTTCCTTACAGGGACATTTTTTCCTGGTTCAATCTTTGTTTTGTCAGTAGATCAAGAAATTGCAACTTATAAAAACTGTTAACTTTCGGGAACAGTCATGAATATTATTTAATCATGAATTGATTCTACAACATTTTCTGTTCTGGATTGTGGTATGAATATTTGTACACCCAGTCTCTAGTGTCCTTAAATCACAATAGATTGGCGAGCAGGAGCTAAAAAAGTATTTTTTTTAATCTGATTTAGGAGAAATAAACAGGTGTTGAATAAGAGGGACATCATTTATTTATTTCCTACAATGGTTTGGTCTGAGTGTAGATGTTGAGAAAGAAACAGTCTTTTGGACTTTTTTGTTCAAAGTTTGTATCCATAACCCAAAACTGACCCGATACCGTTAAACACGTTTCTTTATCCTTAGTTAATCCTCATTTCACTTGGTTCTCTGTAATTTTTAAAATATTTTTCTTTTGTCATCCTGTGTAGAAAGGGCATTATGCAAATGGAAATACGAAGTAACCATATTGTATTAAATGTATAAATTTAAGTTATTGTACTTCAATTAAACTGCTAAAATAAGTGTGAATAGCAAATGCTTTTGAAATGATGATGATGTACTTGTAGATGAATTGTGACACTGGAGGCCTCATGCTCTCATAGTCAGTATGTAAAGTGGAAGTCAGTATGTAAAGTGGATCCATGGTGGTCTTTAGTTTACAGTCTAAGGTGTGAACTCATTGAGTACAAGGGTTCAATATACAACATTAATAAGAACAGAGAGAAATCTGGAAATGTTTTTTTTTCTTCTTCTGTTTTAGTCACAAATCAAGTAAAGCATGAATTATTTCACAAAAATTAAAGTGGATTTTAAGTAGTGTGATATAAAGGAATTCAAGTCAATCATAAGTCCTGATTGGGGCGCCTGGGCCAAGTGGTTAGTTTGCGCACCCTTTGCACAGAGAGTGTAGTCGTCCAAGCGGGCAGTCCTGGTTCGAATCCAACCTGTGGTTTCTTTCCCGCACATCATTTCTCACTCTCTCTCCCTGATTTCCAACTCTATCCACTGTCCTGTAACTCCAAAAAAGCAACAAAAAAAAGTCCCAAAATATATCTGACAGGTAATGACATATGAAAAGTTGAGATAATTTCTTTACATTTCTACCAAAAGGAATATTTGATTTTCTGGGGTTGAGGGCCGTTGTGAGAGAAAAAAAAGATATCTTTGTACAGCTGATCTGATTTGTTATTTAAAAATCTCTCCAAGAGAAAGCCAAGGGTAACACTATATGTAAAGCTTTCTATTTCAACAGCATTTTATTCAAGATTGCACCAGAAGCAGAAAAAAAAGTTAAAATGTTCATCTTGTAAAACTGAGTGACTCACTAATTAAAAAGTCTTCCACACTGCCAAAACAGTGGCATATAGTAACATATAAAGACAAATGAAGATAGAAGATGTTATTCTCCTTGGTCCACTGTCACAAACGACCACTAAACTGCTTTAAATTTGCCTACAAAAATATTATCCTCTGTCTTTGATTTTCCAGGCAGTTATTCTAACACAATCCAAGCCCCGGGGACATCTGAAATTGCTGCAACCTCATTTACATGACATGTATCGGTAAATCCTGAACAAACACTGAAGAAAAAACGGCCTTTTTATACTTTGATAAAGTAATCCCTCGCCCGCCTGTGTGGTAACTCTGTTTCTAACACTTAGAGGACATATTGCATTTCGGGGGTGAATCTAAATAGTGTAAAGTTTCCTCTTTTTAACACATAAGGGTTGTGGGAAAACAGGCCTAATGTTGGAGACACACAAGGGAAGTCTCATTACATCTCTCTCCTCATCCATCTCACCTGAAAAATCTTTCATAGACACACACATAGCCATATAACGTTCACACACACATACTTCCACTCCTCACACACCTAATTAAAACAATAGCAATATGGTATAGAGGAGAGAACAGGTCCAAAGGGAGACGGCCTGCAAAACATGCCGTTTCAACCGTGTTGTTGTTTATCATATTCACATCCATTGTTCCCTTAGTGCTCTGCAGCCTCCAGTTCTCCATCTTCTGTACGAGATTAACTTTCTGCAGCTTTCCGTCTCTCCCTTTGGCTCTCCCCTCTTCTAATTTACCCTCCAACCCGCTGCTTTTGCCATGTACAATTACAAAGGGGAGTGCCACTTAATGCGCACTAATAATGCTCAAGCTGCGAAGGTTTGTCGGTAATAATTACTTCCTGCAGAATGATTTGTGGTAGGCACAAGATGTGTATAAATACCTACTGTTGCTCTGACTAATTTTCAATTTCCAATGCAATGTGATTCTCTCCCGGTGCTAACTAAATCATTTTGTTTTGTGTATGAATATTTCCACAGGTGACAATGAGGGGAGGAGAAAACAAAACTCTGCCTCTGATTTATGCAACAATTTGGAAAAAGCCACTGGATTCTGCGTTTGTGTTGATTTTAATGTCATTATTGCTTTGGGTTTGACTTCACCAACCCAATCTGAGAGTCTCTTCACAGGTACACAACAAAAAAATACCCTTAAAATGCAGGAAAAGGAGGGGTTGGGTTTGACGACACGTCCCTTCAAAGTGGATCAAATTCCAATCTTAGATTGCCTCCTTGGATAATGTGGAAATATTAGAGAAGCCTTGATCTAAAATGGAGCATGGAAATGAAGTGGCAGAGGGAGCCCTGAGGACAGGCAGCCGACACAGCGCTGGGCCAGCCATACATACCTCTGGGAGGCTGCGAGCACAGCCTGCCTCTCCTATGTAAATGTCCCATTCCACACATTAGTCATACTGCCTTCACCGTGCACTAAAGTGTGCCTCGCCCATCAAACCACGACTGCCTCCGTGAAGATCCCTCGAATGTTCCACAGATAAACCCCAGAGGCCCTTCCTTTTCCTCCACCACCCCCACCTTCAGGACCACAGAGCGGCTGATTGGTTAGATACCCCAGGTAAATGCTGCAAATTCTAATGGGACACTTGAATGCTGATGTGAGGAATTTTAAGATATGGGCCAATTGATAATATCTGTTAAAAATACCTCCAGATAAAGATCCTTGTCTTTTGTTTTTCATTTGAATTTGCTTCAGTGTAAATTCCACCATATCCCATTTTTTCTCTGATTGTGTCATAAAAAAAGGCAAATATACGATGAAGTGCGACAGATTGGACCATCAGGAATCAACCTTTACCCTTTAGTTCTGCTTATTGATCACCATAACTATTGACTTTCTCATGAGTGCTGATTGGTTTGTGGTTGTAATGCACTTTCAGTCACCACGCCTTAAATCACATGTTATGAACCAACAGAGCCAGGAGCAACCCTTCACTCCCATTACTCCCCCTGAAGCCTTACGAGCTCCACCTTATGGCTCTCAGTCCCACAGTTTCCCACACCAGCGGCCCCCTCTTTGCTCTGTTTCTATTGTTGAGGAGTAAGGTCTGAGCCAAAATGGCTAATTTATTCCACGATTAATTGGTCTCGGGCTGTGTGGCTGATTAAAACCTGTAATCACTTACAGGGTGAAGGAAAGAAACAAGGGGGGGGGGGGGGGGGGGGGGGGGGTTACAGCTAGCAAAATGATTCCATTAGTTGTCTGAATGTCCAGACAGATTAATAATCTCTGAGATTACATTTTTTGATCTTTCTTGTTTCAACTGGATTTTGTAATTTTGTTGGCCGTCCAGTTTTAATAAAGTTCATATAGGGTCAGAGGATGAGGGGAAATCATGTCATCATGCTTTAGTTAGCAAGAAAACCAGTTCCCACCTGTACTCCCTGCTTTTATTGCTTTTGTGTTTTGATTATTCTCATGCCTGTTTCTTTACTAAAGAATCAAGATCCAAAACAATTCCTGGTGGAACTTATGACACATGTCATATGAACCGTGTAATTTTTAATTTCAATGATTAAATTGACTGTTTTTGTAAATGAGACAGTCTATCTAGTGCTACAATCTCAGAAAATGATCACTCAACTACATTAGTACAGAGTGCTTTAGCATCTTCCTAAGGTTCTATCTTCTTCGGTTTCATCACCCACAACTTCCCTTCTTTAAGTTCAGTCTCATTGCTTTCATCTAATCTGTTCTAGAAAAGCAGCAGACATCTTTTTTTCTCCCCCAACTAAATAGCTTTGATCCTGTAAAACCCACTGCTTGCTGACAAGCAAAGTTAGCAGCTGGCGAACATAGTGGAGCATAAAGCAGCTAAAGAGCGAGACGGTTCCCTCAGGATTTGGTGGACAGCTAAGCACAGCTAGGGAAGGAGAGTGAATATTTAGAGAGAGAAGAAAAGAATGCTTATGTTGCTCTGTCTGCTGGACAAGGAAAAAAGAAAATCAACAGTGTTTACAGAATGTTTCTGCTGCCCCCCAAGTCAACATAAGTAAGTATAAGCAACTAATTCTTTATTGTGGAACATTTTGTGATGTCTACTCATGAAAGGTGCTATATACACTTTACTAACTTACCTCTACTTTGAGTAAGAACATGTTTGTCGGGTTATTTTATACGTCTATGTGTTTCTGTAAGTAAGTGAATTAATCCAACAATGACTGAGGATCATACAATACATTTTGTATAATGTTACCACTGTGATTGACTAATAATTCATAAGTAACATGTCTTATCCATTTGAAAGTTCTTAGCCCCCTGACAGCAGCTTGATCTGCCAGTTTTGTAAAAAAGAAGAAAGTAATTTTTTTAATCATTATTAAAATGGTATCTTTAATCTTGCTTGATAATTACATCAGGTTTTCAAGCTTCAAACTCCTCAACATGAAGTGACTGGTCTCTCTCTCTCTCTCTCTCTCTCTCTCTCTCTCTCTCTCTCTCTCTCTCTCTCTCTCTCTCTCTCTCCTGTGGTCAATACCAGCAGTCTGCTTTTCTTACAATCCTCCAGCGTTCCCCGTACGTCCAGGTCTCTGGTTGTGTTGGTCAGACAGAAGAAAAGGTGATTTAGCCTGATTGCTAGTCTAATCAGGCTCTATATATGCCGGACTCTTGGCTCCAAACCTCCTGACCAAGTTAATGTCATTAAATAAATAATGAAAGATATGTATTATCTATCACTCCATCCAACATGGGATCATGGATGTATTATGCATTACCTTCTCTAATTTATTCATTAAGACAAAACGAAAGTCTTGTTAGCCTCATTTCTAAGACATGAGCCTGAGCCTTTCTGCACTGATACACTCTTATTTATACACAGCCACACAGGACTAGAAGGCTGTTTGCAGCCTGAGAGACAAGAATGCAGAAGATGAATTGAAATGTGTCACTAAAAAATGAGTAAAATTGGAGCAATTCATTGAGGTTGTCTTTCTCTTTTCATACACAGAGTTATCGTTTTCTTTCACAGCCAAAAAGACAAGAATTCAAATGAGAAAAACCTACGCAGGGCATCAAGTTTAATATTGAATTTTTAATTGTTTTAGAGAGGCCAGTGTTGAATTTGTGAAAATGACTTTGTTCGATTATTTCAATCAGCTTTGCAAACTTATCTTTTATTTTATGGCTTTCTTTTTTATAATGTGTTTATTTAATTGCAATTGAACTGTCATTTTTATATTAATATTAAAATACCCAAATCATGTTAAACCTATATTATTCCATTTTTAATTCAATATGATTAGTCTCAAGTTGTTCGTGTGTGTGTGTTTTGAGAGGTGTGTTATGGTTACAGAAATAAGAGGGGTCACATATGTTGGACCCAATGAAATGCTTTGTACATGTTAAAGCAGCAGTAATCAGTTATTTACAGAATATGTACATGAATAAACTCTGAAAGGGGACATTTATGAGCTCTTTAAAAAGATTTATATGGTGATGCTTGGTTAAACGCTTAACTTGCAAAGTTTACTTGTACTTTGCACCAGTGCTTCTTTTCCGTAAAAGCTCCTGTAAGAAATTTTTGGTTTGTGTTGATTTTGGCGCCCCCTATACACAAAGCAGTACCTCATACTTCTTTGCTGATTTTGTCCCCCACACGTATAAGTGGTGTTTTATTTTTTGAAAAAAGCAGTCAAATGTATCACTCAACAAAAATCTTTGATGTTGGAATAGATTTTAAAAGGCTTGTTGTTAATCAGTCTGACAACTACCCCCCGCAATGGTTTCAGGCATTTAAAATAACTATATAGAAATAGTCTTTTATTATGCTGATGGTTTGTTTTGCCCTTCTAGGTCATATATTAGCAGCAATATCAATTTCAGCCTCTTTTATATTCAGCAAGAAAAAAAACTCCTCATAGGTGCTTTAAGCAACAGATCAGAGTACTTCTTCCAATACTGTCATAATACAGTTTATAGTACTGCAAAAGGAGAAAGATGCTGGTAATGTTGAGTTTGTACATGCGCTTCTATGTTTAAATTGGTTTGGTACAATTTTTTTTTTTTCTGCTGTATTTGCGTGAAAGCCCCCCACATCCTTCCTCACACCCACACACACACTCCTGTTCCCACACTCCTGCTCCACAGTGTGCAAATGTCAATAAAATCCATAGCAGGTTAATCTCGCAGCAATGGAAACATGAACACTTTATCCAAAGCTGCATATGTTTCACACCCGGGGGTCGATTTACTGTATGTCAGGGCCGATATTAGCATTCATATTAGCCGCTCTGCCCATGTATGATATTCGTCATTGCCAGCCCTTTAGCACACCAACACAGTTCAGAGGATGCTTATCTCATGAGCCATAAATTAGGGGATGAATTCCCTCCGAAACATCCAAGGCGAAGGATGGAGGATGGAGTCATTGTGCTTGTGTGGTGTTTTGACACTGTAATGACACATGTTTTACAATCACCCCCTTCCCCTTTTCATTCGGAGGAGTGGACCTGTCCGCTTCTGCTGGAGAGAAATGGGCCTCTCGGACATTACCACCTCCTCCCAGGGGACACATAAATGAGCCACTGGCAAAAGGAGGAGACTATAGGGGAAGAAGAAGAAGAAGAAGGTAGAGCTGGAGTGTGTCCAAACCCTAGAACAAAGAAGGAGTTAAATGTGAGTTTGAGAATATTTTGGGGAAGTTGATGGGAAAATGCATGGAGGGAAAAGTAAGACAAAGGGAGTTTGTTTTTAATTGCAACCAGGGCTGCTGCACAAGCACCACAAAGGTGCATCATTACTTACCTGACAGAGTGCCACAATCACAGGCCCTCCCCTAATAAATACTTGTTACTAAAAACTAGAAAATAAATAAAGTGAAGGTCACATCCAAGGGAGGCGTGATCTAGTCCAGAGGTAGGTGTCTTACCCATCAAGCCACATTCCCGCTCTCTCTCTCTCTCTCGCTCTCTCTCTTTCTCGTACTCTGTCTCTCTTTCTTGCTCTTTCTCTCTGGCGCTCATTACAGGAGAAGCCATGCAGCGCTGGTTAGGAGAACGTGTGATGAGCCTTGGGAGATATATCCACTGGGAGGGAGAGAGGTAGAGAGAGAGAGAGAGAGAGAGAGAGAGAGAGACTGAAGGGGAATAGATAAAAAAATGCTGACTTGTCTTCAAAGGAGGCAAAATAATTGAAATGGGGAGTGTGTGTATGTGTGTGTGAGAAAGGTGGGGGTTGGGTTGGGTTGGGGGGGGTTGACTGGCTCCATGTTCGAGCTGGTCATTAATTGAGGAGGAATGTGAAACACTGTGTGGTCCTCCGCCGACACCCTCTTTGACACACAAGGGGAGATTGATCGAGGAAACGGTGTGATAAAGATATGAAAGGAGGAAAAAGAGAGGGAGAGGAAGTGAAAACATAATAAAGTGGAGGGAACATTGTTGGGCTTCGGCTGAAACATGGAGGAGGGGAAAAAGGGAGAGAGAGAGAGAGAGAGAGAGAGAGAGAGAGAGAGAGGGAGGGACAGAGAGTTCAAAGTGTGCCTAGACTGAGTCCTGTCCTCGCCGTGTCCTTCCTCGAGCCCCGAGTCACGCATCGCTCATCTTGTCACATTGAACTCCAGATGCTCCTACCCTGGAGAACGCTCCGGCCATGGCCATTTTTCTTCATTCTCGCTAACAATTTGGTAATGAAATATTGATTTTTAGTTAGATTCATATTGATGCCATTAGCTTTGCATTGATAAATCACGTTTGGCTGCTTGTCTAGCGTGGCAGAGCAAGAGCCGGGGCGGAGAGATTACAATCAAAGCCACTGATGTGTTAATTTGATGGATATTTCCCCTCAAACACACTGCACACACACACACACACACACACACACACACACACACACACACACACACACACACACACACACACCCTCCTTCCTTCTTTCTTTCTTTATGTTTCGTTGCGTTTCATAACATTGTGTTTTTTTTTCTTCCTTTTATTACAAAGCACCCCGTAAGGATATTTATGTCCATGTCCATTTCTCCTGAAATAGCCTTTCAGCCGGCCTGCCTGTGGCAACACTGCAGTCTTAAAGTCATTTCATCTCTTATGGACAAGACAAGGATATGAGAGACTGTTTCACACCCGTTGAGTCAAATAAGGAAAAACAGGAGAGGGCAAGGATATTGCTACGATTTGACATCAACAAAAAAAAAAAGCACAAACAGACTCAACATTTATAAGAGGCCTTTTTGCATGTGATAAGAATAATCTACGAGGGCGAGGAGGAGATGATTTTATTCCCTTTTTTCAGTATTTATTGTCAAAAATATTGGCAATATATGTGAAAGCAGGGGAAGCAGCTCTCAGGGTGCATTTTTTAAGCACAAACCTCGTTTAAATGCCTCAAAATGTTACCGCTCTCTTTAGCGTCTCACATGCTAGGTTGGGAGGATATAACATTTGAGAAACATTAGAATCGTTTTCCAGATTAGGGCGGTTTTTAAATGAGTCTCCTGCCGCAGCTTCGCCTTCCAACTGCAATATGTGTCTGCACACAGTCATCTTAATGAAAGGAAATGATGGCATTCACTTTAATGACGTGGAGTTCAAGGACTGCTTATTGTTCCAGAGAAAAGCCATCTTTTTTCACGGTAATATGAGTCTTTCTTCTCTCCTTTTTTTTTTTTTTTTTCCTTCCACACTGCAATTTCATTTTGAGAAACAGACACCGAAGGTTAAATGCGCTCTATAGGTTGTCAAAATATGAGAGAGAATCCCAGGATGTGAAACAGATACATCGATAACGTCTCCTTGTGCAGTTATCATTGTTTTGATAATGCTTCATCTCAACTTTTTTTTTTTTTATCTTTCCGGGCAATTATGCAAAACGGAATATAGTTCTAATTATCACAGACACATGAGCCGCTCTGTTTAACTCCAGTTATGAAGTAATGGTACTGCAGATGATCAACACAACTTCCCCCTGTTACATCCAACATTCATTTCTGTGCAGCTTTTCAAAGAAATGCACCAATGACAATCCAATTTACAGCAAGTTTACTGTGTGTCATAAAGTAGCTCCCCGTTTACATTTACTCTCTAATTTACTGCTCTGCATGAATCTCCCACATGCTACTTCTCCAAATATTTTGGTCCAAATGTGATTTTGTTTGATAGAATGACAATAACGTGTATTAAAGGGAGGCAGATGATTCCCAGACGTCTGGGGTGCTCTGACATTTACTCGAAACACAATTAAAGACCAGAGTTATGGCTTCTTTAGGGTTCCACGCTTTTCCTTTGATTCCACAGTGTCCCCGTCTCCTGACGTGGATTACAGGGCCAAACGGGCTATTTAGGGAAAGGCCACTCAGGTCCAAATGGGGCTGCTGGAGGAACTCAGTCTCCACTGGCCTCAGGGAAAGCTCCAATATGACTGCAACAAATCTGACAGTGGAACCAGCTGCCATACAGCTTGGCTCCAATCTGGCTCTAAGTCTGTGTCATTCTTTGAAACAACGTTGACAAAATGCTCAACAAGAATACATGCCCCACAGTATGGTGCTTTGCAAGGTGCTCATATATCTGTATTCATCAATCAGTGAGATTTCAGACTACATCTTTGAAGGATTCTCTTTTTGAAATATCTTAGTAAAGGGACAAGATCGGACCCTAAAACATTCAAGACAGGATGCCGAAACTTAGAATAAACTGTCAATATCTGTAAATATAGTGAAGTTAAGGATCTTTTTTATGTGTTGCGTGCTTATTTGATATACATCAATGATGAAGTTTAGGGTCAGTTGTTCAATACCATAAAAACCTATACCTGACCTGGAATTCTTCTAAAGGCAACAGATTGAGCCAACTATATATCTCGTTCTGTTAGCATAGCTGACCAAGTAAACATGCCTTACCGTTGCTTTTATATCTTTAACATAGCTTCGATCTCTTTCTAAAAAGTGAAATTGACATAACTATTCACTATCTATCTGCAACTGTTAAAAGTTCAGTGATGGTATACGCCTGACCTGTGATGTTTATGGAAAAAACTATTCTTTAAGCTGAGCTCCTTGTATGCTTTCTTAGAATCAGAATCAAAATCGAGTTTATTGCCAAGAACATTTACACATACAAGGACTTGGTGTATTGGTGCTAAACAATTAACAAGGAAATAAAGCAGAACTAGCAACAACTTAAATAATACAGTATAAGAAGCTATTAGAATTTAAAAATGTAAAATATAAAATATAAAAAATAAAGATAAAAAACACAATAGGTGCAATGTAGGAGCTGTGCAGTGGACTATGAGAAAAATGTAATTCTGTTAATGTTGTGAATTTGTGTTCCAATCCTAAAAACTTGTCTGAAAAATAACTTTCAATAACTTTGAAACTACTTCTGAGAGAAAGAGAGGGTGCCATTACACACAGAAAGAGAAACTTCATCTGTTCTAATGTTCTTCACTTTACCAGTGAAGCGTTATGAACACTGTGGACTCATCATCCTCATTGCTCTGTTTATTACAAACTGTGTGAACTCTTGTTGTCTGTTCAAGTGTAAAATGAAGTTAATACTCCAGATATATATTTTTTTATTAATAATCCTAAACATTCATATTAAGAGACACAATATGAATTCACACAGTACAGAGTAAAACATCATAATATAGAATGACTTCTCAGAGCACCACCAACTCACACTTACATCCAGTGTCCCTGTTTCCCTTATGTTTATTGAGGTATTTTTACACACACACAGAGATTCTGTGTTGGTGTTTTGGGTGCAAAAACAAAGAACAAAAAAAGTAGGACTTGGATAAGATAACGCAAATAAGGCAACATGATACAAAATATGTGCAATAGCATTAATGAAAGACTTGTACAGTTGTGTAGGAAGGTGCAGGATGTGTTTAGGGGGAAATAACTTATTATTACTTGTGTTATAAACGCTATTAGGCATATATCTGTTTCTGAATGTCACCTAAAGTTGGAGTTCTGTTTAGACTTTCGACAAGTGTCATCCCCTTAGTTATGATAGTTACTTAAAGTCAGCGATGGCCTGATTCCTATCACTCCAAACTTCCATCAAGTCCTGGATGCTGTCTGTGCTCCTCATTGATCTGGCTTAAGGTCCCCACCCTCTCTGGAGAAATACCCCCAGCTCAGGAGGATTTACTATTGATCCCCACTTCCTGCGGGGTGATATACCTCCATCCACACACACATTTAGTCTCGAGCTTACCGACAAGGTGTGCGGTGCAGATACACACAGAGTGTTATGACAGAATAGATGGACTGTGAGAGAAAAGTTTTCCCTCACAAGGCCACTCAGGGAGAGCTGACCCTTCATTCAACTACGACTGAAACACCTCAATTTAGATTCTGCACGCGCTGATCGATGAGTCTTTATGTAGCACTGCCCTTTACAGTAGTGTACTACCAAGCTCTTTATTACTTTAATGCCTTTCCAGTGATGTCATCCTGAGGTCACACTCAGACACAGGAGCTGTCAGTGGCATTTTGATTGGCAGAAACGCCGTCCGTGCTCAACCAATGGACGCCCGATGTGGCAGCTGGTTGTCATGAGAGTGGGCAGGAATGGGAGGGGCTTCGTTAGCGCCTCAGCCATGCGATTGAATCGATATCTACCCCCCCTCCCCAAGGCATCGCTGCGTTCCCTCGGCCAGCCGGCAGAGAGGGGAAGACAGCCATGCTCACAGTCGCTCCACAGCTCCAATACTACAGCTCACGGGCGCTAAACGAGTGGGAGAGAGGTTGGGGGGGGTGAGTCGGGGGGGGGGGGGGAAGGAGGAGGAGAGAAGACAGAGCAGTCAAACATTTCAGGGCCCGCCATTCCAGAGTAATGAAGCATAGCAAGAGAATATACCTCTGCAACATTTGATAAAGATGGGCTGACACACCAGTCCAAATAGGTTCCTCTGTACGTCGGCACATGTCTATCCATCACCGCTCCGCATTACAGACAGGAAGAAAGGAAGCGAAAAAAAGGGAGGGCAGTAGAGAGTAGGGGTGCAAATAGACAGCAAAAAGAGAGTAAAAATTGAGTGACAGGGAGAGAACAGGTGGGGAGTCAAGGGTGGAGAAAGAGATGTAGGGTGAGAGGGAAGGGAGAGAGAGGGAGTCACTGTATCCTTGGCAGCTGGTGGATCCTATCAAGGCCGATTGGTTGTTGAATGAGGCTCAGGAGGCCTGTGTCCTTGTACCCACCGGTTTGTTTTCCGCTCACTCCCCTCACTCCACTCCTGCAGCGAAAGACAATAAAGAAGCAAATGAGTAAACGTTGCACATTTTACGTCCTCATCATCCCTGCACTCTGTCTCTCCATCTGTTACTGCCTCACCAGCACCGTAAAAAAAAAAAAAAGAGAGAGGAGGAGGAGGAAGAAGAAGAAAGAGAAGAAGACAGTAGTTATGTTGGGGGCCTGCAATTGTGTCTTGGTAAAAGTTTAGTCAGGTTAACCTTTGACCCTGCCGTCTCTTAGGTCTCACTTCTCAGAGGGTAAAGGATCTCTTGATTGGGCTACAGCTGTTTTCTTAGCAACATCAGAGCTGTATTGGTAAATCATACCAGTCTAAACTAAGACCTTTTTTGTAAACAAGCAATTCTTTCCCCTTTAACATGCGTAATTTGATCTTTCAGGGCCTTGATAATGTTTGATGCAGTAAGATGAAGCTGTCAGCTACCAATGGACTGATTGGTGCAAAGTTTTTGTAGAAAGCTTTTTTGGATTAATTTCTGTTACAGGAAAAACATGTAGCTAACGTGTATTGTTTAAAACATCAGATGGGCAGATAGACATACAAATGAGAGTTCTAGCTGATATGCATTCATAATAATTTAATTTTTGTTCAGTGATCGCACTTTTTACTGTTATCACAATATTGAACAGTGTATCATTGGCCTTACCTTCCCAATTCACTCAAATAGCAGAGACCTGTCGATTACAAGCTGTCAACCTCAAAGAGTGTAGAAAACATCAGTGAGGGAATCATTCCACAGTGACAAATAATAACCAATGCACCTACAATGGAGAGTTTGTTAAGTTGAAGATAGTATGCCCATTCTTAATTTAACATTACAGTTCGGGGCTGCGCGGTGGTGCAGAGGTTAGCGCTGTCGCCTCACAGAGAGGACACTCCTGGTTCAACATCCCTGTCGCACAGGTCCTCTCTGTGTGAAGTTTGTTTTTCCCCGTGCATACTTGTGTTCTCTCCGGGTACTCCGGCTTCCTCCCACAGTCCAACAACATGCAAGTTGGGTTAACTGGTGACTCTAAAATTGCCCGTAGTTGTGAAAGTGACTGTGGCTGGTTGTGTGTCTCTATATGTCAGCTCTGTGATTGACTGGTGAGCAGTACATGGTGTAACCCCGCCTCTCTCCCAATGGCAGCTGGCAGCCCTGCAACCCCGAACGCAAAAAAGCGATAATGGATGGATGGATGGATTACTGTCTGGTATTTTATCTTGGCTTTAGACTGAAGCCTTGTAGAAATCTTCAGCGCTGCAGCTTGAGTCACCTCCTGTAAGTGGAGCGTTGTTTTCCATCATTGTCCAGTTGTAAAAAAAATAGCATTTTAAGAGCCAAAAATCGGAACACCTGGACTTATAAAGGATGACTCAGTTGAAATTGACCAACAGTTGAAACAAGCACTGCTGACATACCATGATTCTTCTGTTCTTTTGGATAGTAAAAACTTTTGTTTTTTGCACCTTTCAGCGAATTCATTCTTTTTTGAGAAACTGTGTTACTCGGAAGCGGAGACAAAAAAGAGAGAAGAGATACAACAAATAAGCCTTGCCATAACACAAAACAACATGGCTGCGCGTCGTCCCCAGGAGGTTGTATACGGAGGCCCGCTGCCTGCTGGCCAGCCAGGTACGCAGCTTTGCTCTCAAGTCTTGGTGTGATTAATGAAATCTTAACGGCAGGCCAGACACAAATATTCATCACCTGGCTGCCCCTATTGTAATGCATGTGGAGAAGCCGGAGCGTGACAGAGGAGAGGGGAGACGAGAGCCGGCCCAGAGACAAAACACAACATGGGGCACAGGGATTATTACCGGGCCCACTGAAACAACGCTTTTTGTTCTACTCAACAAAATGGAGGCATGTGATTTATGGACAGCCAGCATCTGTTTGGAGCAAAGGGAGACACAGATTCATGTCTGCTATTACGGGCTGTCCATGTTAGCGGGGTGAGAATTTGAAGAGGGGGGGTTGTTGGTTGAGTTGGTTGAGGGGGTTGGTTGCAGCCGTCAGGAGCAAGACCTTCTGGGAAAGTACACAGTGTCAGCTCCTTGCTCTACTGTGAGTCTGTGACGTGGTACTACAGTATGTGGGTGAGGTATTGCATTGTATATCATAAGCAGATGTAGGCCTACAAGCCACATGGGGGATGATTTTTATTTTCTTTGGTAAAGAGTGTAGTGTTCGGTGGGCGGGACAGACAGGGAAGCACACAAAAAAGTTTGATACACCCACTGATAGTGTGTTACCACACTGAGCACGAGGGAGGATGAAATCTATTCTATCATCACTCCTCGCAATAAATACGGCTTTGTGCGCGAGACTGATATGATCATTTTGATTTATGACACACACGCAAGACTTCCAGGAATCCCTGAGACTGCATGTGTGTCTGTGTGTGTGTGTGTGTGTGTGTGTGTGTGTGTGTGTGTGTGTGTGTGTGTGTGTGTGTGTGTGTGTGTGTGTGTGTGTGTGTGTGTGCGTGTGTGTGTGTACATTTTAGTGTCTGTGAGAAGAGCAGAGGAAGGGACAAAGAGACATACATAAACACAGAAAGAAAGGGAATGAAATAGCCAAGCAGCGGAAGTGAGACAGAGTGCAGCAGACAGTGAGGGAGATTGTGTGTCGGTGTGTGCAGTGTACCATTGACTCCTGCATGCTCCCAGTGATAGATAGTGTCAGGTTAGGCTGCTCAGTGGCAGGTCTCACACTGTCAATGCTGTGGCTGTGGGGAGAGCAGGGGCCTGAAATGTTTTAACACCCATCGCTGATCCCTGTCAACACACACACTAACACACATGACATCAGGCGGCAGTGGCTGATCCGTGTATGCGTGCACTTCGAGTGTGTGTGTGTGTTTCTATGTCTACTAGACCTCTACATGTTTCTGCACGTGAGTGTAACAGAGCACACTTCATGCCCTTTAGTGCTAGCATTATCCCAGATTTTAAAAAAACCCTAACATCTCTGTATCACAGCCTTAGAAAACAATTATACCAGCCCAGTTTTTTTTTGTTTCATACGGATCTTTTTTTTTTTTTTTTTCTCCTCCAGGCAGCAACAGAGAGGGGAAAAAAAGGCCCTCATTGTTCCATTGTTCACATTGTGTCATTCTTTGCCTTGGAACAGCGATTGTTTGCTGCACTGTTAGGAACACAATGGTGTTCACATAAAAATGAGCCACTTAGCTCGCACACTAAATTGCAAATTGCATAGCGCTGCAGAGGAGGAGAGTCAGGCTTTCCAAATTCGCTTATTCACATTTTCCGCTCCTTACCAGCCCTATAAAACCCGCCGCTTCTGCTGAGGTGGACAGAAACGGTGACAGCTGCGGCGCACGCTCTATCTGTAACCAGTGTTTTGATAGAGTTAGAAAAGAGATATTCAATTACATGGGGAGAATTGGGTTATCATTGGCCATAATCGTTTGGAATCAAAATCAGTAGACTGTTGCAGATAATACCAAACAACAAATACAGGGATTAACTATGAATGCAGACATGAGCTGCAAAATGTATGAAGTGTTAAAGGGGCTGGGGGGGATGAAAAGTTTGACATATTTGCTTCCAAAGTGAAATTCTTCTGTTTCTGAAGAGTCCCGTGCTTACTCTTATTGTAAATTCAACATACTGTAGCATGTGTACGTTACCCCGGCTCGCATAGCTAAAGGAGCCATGTTGCACCGCTGCAGCTTTAAATCAGAAAAGTGGCCGTGAGCTGCTCCTGCTGATGGGCGACTGGAAAGTATTGTGTCATCTGTAAAGAAGAAAAAAAAATGGTAGCACGGGAGTGGGTGATTTTTCCTGGCGCTGTTAAAAAATAGTTTTGCATGGGTGCCTTTGCTCTCCTGTTAGTAAAACACGTCTCCGAGCCCTC
Source organism: Labrus bergylta (assembly GCF_963930695.1). NCBI lineage: Eukaryota > Metazoa > Chordata > Actinopteri > Labriformes > Labridae > Labrus > Labrus bergylta. The sequence goes on along the minus strand of NC_089202.1, from coordinate 3,694,463 downwards.
CTGCTGCCATGACCAAGAATGAAGTACTCTCTCGGGCCAGACAAAATCAATTCCTCACTCGGGTAAATTTCCTCCTTGCCTGCCTTTTTTCAGTGCGGCTATTTGTTTTTAATGCTGGCATAGACTTATGGCTCAGGGAAGGCAGTTATGCCAAACAGTGTAAAGTACACCTCCTGACAAACATTCACAACGCCATTGAACTTTCATTCATTTTTGGAGGTGTCAGCCTCAACTTTCCAAGGCTTTTGTTATGAAGAGGTAGTGTTGTGAATTTTACAGTTCCTCAAATGTTGCACACGGTTTTTTTTTCTTTGGGAACACATATCCGTCTGTGTTTATCCAAAACCAGCGTTTATCACCGAGATCTGTTTGTTTGAATGATTCCCTGGATGAATTACCTAAGCTGTTAGATGCAGAGCATTTACAAGAGATAGAGGCTTTTTTTTCCTGTGGGAAATCAGAGTCAGTGACTCAGTACCAAACATCCCCATTAAACCAAGTATAATCCCACATTTACAGCTTGGTACTTATCCATGAGTACAACACTTGTGTCATAAATTGATGTTGCTCATTCATTCATGATGTACACGTCGGAGAGGGATTGACCAGAATTGATTCATACCAGTGACTTTTTCACATTTAAAATTCTCCTCCCTCTATAATCACTCTGTTATTCTATAGAGTCAATGACTGGCACATGACAAGAGGATGATTCAAACGTCTTTTCATCAAGTTGTCTGCAGGACATTCGAAATGAACTTAAATGCCAATTTATAAGCTATAGATTTGAAATATGGACTAACACATTAGCACAAGAGGAAGGCCATTGTATGAAGCACAATCCTCTTTTTGATAACATAAAAATCCCCTTGTGAGCAATCATCTTTGTGTATTTGGCCGGAGTCCGTTTCACACGGTTTTCAGCTCCTCCTCCTCTCTTTCTGCGTGGACCCGGGCTGATTTCCATGAGAATCAACGTGGCGATTAATCACAGTGTTCCTCCACTCCCAGATGTCATTCAGGGCCTTTTAAAGACATCAGCACTCTGTGATGTTTATAGGAGGAGAGAGATATGAGCTTGGCAGCCCGGCCCCAAAGACCCTGCTGCAGTCTCCCTGTGGGACATTCACACAGTCAGGCAGCTACTACTATCCTGAATCGTCCTCAACAGTCAAACTTCCTCCTGAGAGACAGAAAAAAAATCAAAGTCAGACCTGAGCGACAGCTCTACTCTGTTTCTGATTGATCATGATTATGAGGCATCCCCATTCAGATGCTGTGTTGTCTATATGTAACCTTTATTTTACTATTATTTCTAGAAAGAAGTGGTTTATTGGCTGCAAAGTGAAAACACTCTTGCTTAAAAATAAGTCAAACTCATTGGTTGCATTGAATTAATTCAAGATTATTAAGTCATTCAGAAGTTTATCTTATGATTATAAAATTATATAATTAAAATATAAGTCTCATTCACAGATAAAATATGTACGGTATCTATTAAAGCCATGTTCAGGAACAGAAAGACGTTTCTTACTCAAAAACAAGAAGCTCTCTATCAAACCTTCACAGCAACTTCATTAAATGCTCATTAGACATTTAAAAGATATACTACAGATGTGGTTCTGCATATCAGAGCCCAAAGGCAACAAGACAGTTTTAAGACTCTCACAACCCCCCTTTTATAAATATTTTATTTTGACACGGTGAAATAGCTGATGTGTGTTTAAAAGTGGGTGAAGAAAATGTCAGCTCATCGTTTGATTCATCAGAAACTAAATGCTAGATTTGTAGAGTGAACAACCTCTCAGAAGAGGTTAAAACGATTTAACCCAGGACGACTAATAGGAAAGAAATCATCTGCATGAATGTCTAAAGAGGTGAACGTGATGGTTAAAGGACAGCTTAGATGGTGAGTTTGCTCTTAAAGCGGCTGTGATTTATTTATTTTTTTAATCTGGATGTGAAACAGGCCTAAATGAAGATGGCTGCCTCTCCTCTAAGCCAGCAAGATCCTTGTAGCAAGATTCATACTTCTGAAATAGTGAATTTTAATGCCTGAAGCGGCTGAAGCTGGGTAGGTGTCAGATGATGGGATTGACAGTATGCTTCAGAAACAGCCTCGTTTTTGCATTTTCCATATGGCAAAGATTATCAATGAATCGTGATTGTAAGAAGAGAGCAGGATATATAAGAGGTGTTGCATCCATTACATAGGTCGCTGGGACAGAAAGTTCCTCCTTGGTGCTCTTAATGTGCTTGTATGCCACAGTTCTTAACCCGTGTTGCTAGTTTTTAAAACAGAATTCAAAAGGCGTTAGAAAAGTTTCTCTCCACTTTTTGGCCGGTGTTGTTGTTTTACTCTCGTGTTTTGGTGAAGTATATGGCAGCCTCCACATGGTAGCAGAGAGAAAAGAGGAAGATTACCGCCTGCAGGGAAATTCCCCCACATGAAACCAAGCTAAAAGGTTAAGAATCCTGCGTGCTAACAGGTCCCTGATAATGAAAGGGAGAGTTCCAGTTAACGGTGACGCCTGAGTGAAGGAGGTGGGTGGAGGGGTGAGCTCAGTTTAAAGAGTCTGGTGAAGTCAAAGACGTGTTAATAAACAGTTATGGAGAGTAACCGGGGATGGAGGGGGGGGGGTGAGGATTGGAAGGAAGCAAGAAGGGTGAAAGGGGTTAGGGAGGGTGAGCTGGATGGGGTGATGCGGGGCGGGGGGTCAGGATCATGGTAGTCAAACTGCTGTTTCCTCCTGGGGAGAAGAAAGGAGTTAATGACACCCTAGAGCTTCCCACCCCCACCCGCCGCTCCTCCCTCTTCTTTATGGAGGCTGATCGACACACACAGCCGCACGGAGGTGAGGAGGCCGAGGAGACAGCCATGCCGTCCCACCGCCCCGCTAACGGGAGGCTCTAACAAAAAGGAAGGAGGAGGAGGAGGCGGCGCGATAACTGTGATTATTATTACTAAATATAATATAAATCAGTCGGTTTGCGGGGGCCCCGGAGAAAGTGATCCACCCCTCCGCCCACATGCTCACTGCTGAAAAACAGTTTTGAAGATGCGGGGACAGGTTTAAAGACAGCGCCTTTTCAATGCCAGGGCAGAAGGGAGGGGTTAATGAGGGGCTTGGTGAAGGAGCTTATGGCAGGGTGAGGGGTGAGGGAGCAGTGAGAGGGGGGGGGGGAGAGGGGTAAAGCCTGGCTGCCATAGTGTCAACGGAGAGGAGACGGCGGAAGCAAAAACCTGGAGACAAAGCTGAGACAAGGCGACAGTGAGGATGTCTTCTCCCGCACAAATGAGGGACAATCAGTAACAAATATGTCACCGTGTTTTTGAGCTGTAATGGAAGCTTCCCTCTTCTAACCACGAGAGTGTATTTTTTGAAAAGGTGAGATGCATCATTTCCGCAGGTTTTTTTTTGTCAAAACTGGCACGCATTGGTACATGTTGTTGGAGGTAGTAACAAAGTAGCTTCCCTCGGCTGTTGCCATTTTGAAAAATACCAGAATGTAGTGGATGTGTGTTTACATGTGGGTTTTCTTGTGATTTATCATGGACTGAAACATCATTTCCCCAAGAATCGAGAAAGTAGAACAGTGGTGACAAAACCAGCGAACAAACAAATAAACCGACACAAAGGCTTTGCTTTGATACATGGATTAAAGAAGGAGTTAACCTGATTTTCTCAGTCGCTCCGTAATGAACTGACAGCAGCAGCAGCAGCAGCAGCATACTGACAGCTAACAGCAGAGGTGTTGACCAGCAGGAAAGTCAAGTTGAGACAACACCAGAGACAGTCAAGGTCGCAGGAAATCAGAGAAAAGACATGAAGTTAAGTGCTGATGTGCTGTGGCAGCAAAGGGGCACTAAGTATGGGACGGTCCAGGCTGGTGTCCCAGGGCTATAAATCCCTCCTCTCCCTGTCTAAAAGTCATTAATGGCCACACAAAGTGGATGCTGGAAGGGGGGGAAATAAGGGTGGAATATAGGTGGTGTTGGGTCCTGGGATAGGGGGGTAACTGGTTCTACTCCAGTGTAGTGTGAAATTATAAAGCGTTACCTGCTTTAATTTTCTAAATACAAATTAAATCCTCAGTAAGCTGACTTTAAATCAATAGTTTCATTTAAGAGGGCGCGTGATTTAACAAAAATGAAAACTAGCTGGTCTGGTCAATGGAGTCGGGTCATAAATCACACAGCTTTGGGGAGGCAAAAAGCCGATTTGACTTGTATATGGAGCGCTCGGTGGCCAGGGGGGAGCGCGGCGGGCGAAATGAACTCACGCTTTATTAGGACTCATATTGACCTGCCTTCTCCTCCACCGGCACCTCCTCCACTCTCATAACGTCATGCTGCACACACTCCCTATTGAAAAACCAAGAGGCGTTCCAATTTAAAACATTTACTCCTTAAGTCATACGAATGAATTTTCTGTTTTTTTTGCTCCTGACTTTCTGGTTCAAGAGGGAGAAGAAGAAAAAAAGAGAAAAACAATCCAAACTTTTAAAAAGGGGGGAAAAGGTAAACTTGAATCAAATCTGGAAACAACAGAAAAACAACAAATGTATTGTCAAAATGCAAGAAGAAGAGGGGGTAAAAAAAACATGTCTCACCGGTGAGGTTTTTATTTGTACATCAGTTGTGCATGCCAACATCAAACATTTAATGTCAGCATTCTTCAGAGACGCAGACGAAAGGAAGAGAGATGCAAGGCTCACATTGTCATCAAACAATCAAACAGTCATCCGCTTCTCCAAACAGCTTGCAGCTCAGCTCAGCTGGCACCAGACACTCACATTACAATAAACATTCGCTCCTAATGTTGTGCTTACACCGCGCCATGCTTACACAGACACAATGCACACACACATAAAAAAAATAATACTCTGTTTAATAGGTCGGCCTGACAGCTGGAAAATGAAAGTCAGAACAAGGCGTGCACAAAAATACACGCACATCAACATGCAAAAAAAATAAAAAATCAGTGCTAGTTTAAGCCGCTTTCTCCATCAATAGTTTCCCCTGCGGATTATGGGAGAAGAAGGCCATGAAGAGGATGTTTGATTGTGAGTGAGCGCCACAATAAATCCATTATCAAGTAGTTATGTCATACTTAGATTCTCTCCCCCAAAGTGTTCCCATACATCTTGTCAGTGGTTCATTAGCCGTTTGGACAGGTAAAGCTTTCTTAGTCCGGCCCACAGCTGACCCCACATTCTGCATCTGTGTTCCACTTTAAATAATGGACATCCCCTGTTCCGCACCCATCAATCACACGCTGAGAATCCTCCCGGAAAAAATAGTTTAGAGGGCTATGGCATTACAGTTACGGCGGCTTTGTGACTGCGGATAGATTAGCCAGGCATTAGCAGTGTTTCATTAACCTTGCGTTAAGTGACATCCTCACATGATTAATGGACTTTATTAACAAAAGGGAGATTGTATTTCCGCAAAATGAAGCTTTTGTGAAATGTCTGCCGCATTGTTAATAGGTTTGTTTATTAATCATTCATAGCGGAGAGCCTTCATTTCAGAGGTAGTGATACAGAGAATGGACATGAGGCGGACTGACAGCAGCACTGAGTGAGCTCCGTGCAGAATGAAAGTATCTCTCTGCGACTGCACACTCTGCAGGATTCAGCGGATTCATGCCGTTCGTACTGCGTGGTGGAAGGAGGCTTGGCACTTCAAGGTACCTGCACTTGACTCAAGTATTTCTATATTATGCAAATTGATACTTTGACTCCATTATACCTTGAATGAAAGATTAATCCTCTACATTTATTTATTTATTAGCTAGAGTCTATGTATTTAAATGTTACCTTACTTTACTGTAGAAAAATACTTAGCCTTATTGAATAATAAAAATGTGGCTTGTCACCCAGTGAAAGTTAGGACCACTTGTTACGTTTTAAATGTCTACAAGTTGTTAGCACTTGTTCATTATACTTTTTAGAACAGGAAATTAAAATTGATTCAGTATTACTTTTTTTATAAAAAGACACATTCATCCTCTCAACTATTCTGATTCATCTTGTGTCCCTCAGGAGGAGGCCCTAAGATGGGAACCAATGGACTTAGCTTAGAAAAATGAATTTAATAGTATCTACAAGTCCACAATGTATATTATAAATATGCTATAATGTCTTACATAACAATATATCAATCAAAGGGAACATTTTACTGCAAAATAAATACTTTTAATGGGATGTGTAATTAGGGGAGACTGGGGACTTACAACCCTCTCTGCATTTCTCTCAAATATTCAGAGACTATTTCCACATGACAAACAAAATACATCTATGTATAAGATAAATAAATATTATATAGGGCTCACGATAGTTGATAAGAAGAAGGGAAGAAGTTAAAATAAATATTTTTCTTAACTTGTGCTAAAGCCTACATGCTTCTTTAAAATGATTTTATAGCCCTTGATCACTGATAAAACACATTAGTGAATAAAATTCCGGCTGTTAATAAGACTTTGACATTTGCTCTTCTAAAATCCAAGCATGAGCCACACAAGAGGTGCATGATGCATTTGACATTTAGCATGAAATAAGTGCAAGTCCGAGCTCTGACCACCACTGTGGCTGAAAGATCACCACCCACAACATCATTTGAAGTCATCAAACTCCACAGATACCTACTGACTGACACATGAAACCACAAAGCTAAGACATCACAGCAGCAAAGAGAAGCGGAAGCAGGAGCGTTTTGAGGATTACCACTTAAACTCTTCGCCTGTCACAGCGAGCTGTCTGTCCATGACGTCGGCTGGAGAGGGCGAGAGTTCACACCAGAGACGGCCTGTCCATCACCTCCCATCCTGCCCGGCTCTTCTGAGGGTTGCTGTCCTGCACAGTGAAAGGCGGCGAGGTGAGGCTGGAGGTGGGGGTGATGAAGATGAGGTGAGGGCATGAGGTGCTGCTGTCCAGGCCTCCTGTCCTGCTGTCTGGAAACTCTCCTGGCCACATGGGAGCTGGCGGGGCTGTGGGCTGTCGGATGGCCTGACAACACATCTTCTGTGTGTGTGAGTGTGTGTGTGTGTCTATGAGAAGTATGAGGTGCAGGTGTTTTTGACTATACACCTGTGTTTGTTTATGTGTGTGTGTGTGTGTCCTTGACTGTCATGATTGTTGTAGGGGGGGCTGCTAGCTAGTTTTTTTTCCCCCATTGACATATTGCACCCTCCTGCAGCTTAGCCCTAAAAAATATATAAAGCAGCATAAAATGAAATAAAAATGCAGGTCTGCCTGTTGGGACTGACAGGATAAGCAGCTCAATCACCAAGTTGCCAGCTGTCAAATCCCCAAACCAGACACAGAAACACACACAAAAGAAAACTGCAAGAGGGTAGAGGGCCACTAGACTCTTGAAATGTCACTTCAAAATCTTAAAACCTAAAAAAAAAAACAGGTATCACCCTCCTTTCCTTTGAAAGTGTGACTGCTGGAAGAAGTCCATCACCTTCTTTTGTATCTGCTTTGATACGTTTAAAAGACATTAGCAGAATGATCCCATGTAAGATCTGAAATGTCACATCGTTCCCCCGTAAACGCACAACGCTGCTCACTTTCTCACCTCCTCCTATAGTCAGCCTGTGGTGGTCTTACTCACTCCCCCCCCCTCCCCCATTCTCCTCCTACTCCTCCCCTTCTTCTTCTTCTTCTTCTCCTCTGTCCCGCAGCCTGCTGCTGGGCTGGAGGATGACTGACGCTGTCATAACGTCTGGCAGTCAAACAGACCCGCTCCTGACGGGTGGCGGCAAACGCAATGTGACACAGCCAGCAGTATCTGGTTTCTCCTGCACCGACTACATTTCATATGGCTCAGAGGGGCTTAGAGCGGCCACGGGGAGGGCGTCTGTGTGTGTGTGTGTGTGTGTGTGTGTGTGTGTGTGTGTGTGTGTGTGTGGCTGTAGGAGGTAATCGAGCAGATGTCAGAAGAGAGTCTGAGAGGGGATGTGTACACTGAGGGACGACTGAAACCTGTCACATTGATTTTCAGTGGTCTTGTAGCATTGGCGTGTGAGTGTGAGTGTGTGTGTGTGTGTGTGTGTGTGTGTGTGTGTGTGTGAGAGAGAGAGAGTGTGTGTTTGTGTAGAATACAGCAGCATGTCCATGTCCAAAGCAGAGAAGTGTTTGTGTGGTAACAGAGCAAATGTAATCACACTGCTGAACACACTGTTACACTCACTTACAGCTTAAACACCCGACTGAATTTTGAAGAACGATAGAGAGCAGTTATATTTATATATAACCATGAAAAAATAAATAAATGCTCAATTTTAGATTTGAGACATTGTATCCCTTTGCACTTATAAAGTGTGATTATACATCGTTTTAAAAAGGCAGTTCATTAACATAATCTATTTCCGGAGCCCAAACGATGTCACATATTCATGTTGCATTTTTGTGATAGCGGTAATATGATGCTTCCCAATAAACCAAAGAAGGGACATTACTAATCATTCATGTCTGGAAAAAAAAGAAAGAAATAGTTTACAACAGATTTGAACTGTCTCTGCAGCACCAGTGTGAGGAAAAAATGATAAAAAGAAATCAGCAACATCCATAAAAAGATGACTTTAGTGGCATTAAAGAAGTTATTTTCATGAGAAATTTGTTTAAAAAATGATGAATGAAGGGCTGCTTTTTCATTCCACTCTCATTTGTTTTAGGAACACAGAAATATTAACCTGCTCAATCTGCCCTACCTGGTTGGTTAGTGCATCAATTTTCAATGTGAGGCGTCAGATCAACAGAACAGCCGTTATTTTTAAGCCCTATTATCTGAGATTGCACTGAAACTCCACAAAGACAAAATGAAGCGGATGAAATGTCACATCCATATATCCTCAGGCTCATTTCAGTGTAAGAGCATCCACAGTTTGGCCTGTTGAGCAACATGAGCAGAAGCATGACATCCACTCACCTACCCAGCTCCTACTACTTCCTCCTCCTACTCCTCTTCCTGAATGGATCCTGGAAGCAAAAGATTCCCAGCAGAGGAAACACAGACGCTCTCCAGGTTCTAGGTTAAACACAGACACCAACACACACACACACACACACACACACACACACACACACACACACACACACACACACACACACACACACACACACACACACACTCACACACACACACACACACACACACACACACACACAAACACACACAGCCGCATCATCACAACGGCCCCCTTTTTTTTTCCTTCCATACATAGTGTGCCATCTTTTGGCTGCTCTCAGAACTGCTTCCTGTCTCTTCACCTTCCTTTTTTCTTTGCAGTGAAAAAAAGGATCATAAAATCAGTGAAATAAAGTGAAATGGTTGTCTGGGGATGGATATGTCCCTTGCAACGTGAAGTGGAACTTGAGGAAATCGACGGATCTCCTGCAGCTTTGCGGGGAACTATTGCTGCAGGGTTTTTTTTTTTCAAACCCTTACAATTTATGCAGGCTCTCCAGCCGTAAAAAACACACATTTCTCCCTTCTGATGTCTCTGCGCTCTCTCCTGATGAGACGATCGGATGAATGAATGAGCCACGAGCTGCGAGTAATTATGGCAGTTAAAAACAATTAGACATAAATATTACAACTTGGTGTAAAATCACGAGGACAAGTGTGCATATATGTGAGAATGTGTTTGTGTGTGTGTATGTGTGTGTGAGTGGCATGCATGCAAACACACAGCATAATACAGACAGAGAGAGAGATAGAGATATTCACCTTCGAAAGGGTCACTCTCCTCTCCCTGGCTCATTAAAAACAGCCCCATTAGCAACGTTCCTTCAGAGCCTGACTGCCGACAGATATGTGAGTATGTGTGTGTGCACGTGTGTGTGCGTGTAGGCTGGATGGTAAAGACATGCAGCGTTTTTGGAGGCCTCTAGGCTGCCGAAGAATACATTAAACAGCAAAGACTCCCTCTCCTCTTCCTGACTGACTCCTGCTGGGACTACTTAGCATTTCTAGGGTGAAAACTTCTCCAGCAAGGTTGTCAAACACTATATACAAATTACAGCCAAGCTAAATTGCTCCTGTATATAGTTGTTTAACTTTTTGTGGACGGCTCGTGTGTGTGTGTGTTTTTTTTAAGTGTGTGTTTGTCTTGGCCTGATGAAGGCTGTATTCCCTTGATGCTCTACGGGGCAATGTCGCCGGAAAGGAGAGAGCTAGATCTGTAAAAAAAAAAAAAAATTGCAAAAGAGACGTTCAAAGATGCAAATCCCATAAGGGTGCAAAAACAACTTCACAATCGTATGCTCATGAAAATTCCAGCAGTGTTAATGTGCTTTTTTTGGGTCACAGATGGAAAGAGAAAGTAAAAAAAAAAAAATCTAATGTCTTTGCACCCATCATATAACGATCCAGTAAGAATTATGCTGAATTTTTTAATTAAACCAAATGCTAATCACAATTAGTTCTCATGCAGGTTTGTCCTTGTTGCTCCATGAAGCTAATAGATGGGGTTTGATTGGAAAAAGGCCTTATCAACACTTGAAGGTAGAAAATGTCTCCAAAGTATTCTCCTTCATTACATCTGTCCTGGCTGTGAAATGAGAAGGTGATAATGCATAATGTTTGAACTCTATTTTAGACTTAATTGCTTGTTTTTGTAAGGATTGTGATGTGTTTTGCAATTGTAAGCGAGAGTGGAATATTCATTGATGGTTGGAGAGTGTTTGTTTCAAGGGAGAGTTAGCAGATTTGTCACCTTAGCTATATCCATCCAAGTTAGAGAAAGTGTGAAAAACTCCTGCAGTGGTTGCAGATGTTCTCAGTTTCTGGGGCACAGCAGTTAGCTGCGAAATATGTTGTTCTCCCGCCATTATCACCTTTATTAATGTTGTTGGCCAGAAAAAGATACAGAAGATTTTCAGCTTGGATTTTTTGTTCCCTTCATCAATTGCATCAAATTCTAGTGACAAGGGGGGTTGCCGGTAGCGTAGTGGTTAGTATATGCACCCCATGTACGGAGGCTATGGTTTCCAAGCAGGTACCTTTGGCTGGAATCTGACCTGTGGCTCTTTTCCAGCACGTCATTCCCCACTCTCTCTCTGCCTGATTTATTATTGTTTATTTGTTGGGTCGGGTGAGGGGCTTTTTATGCCTTTATTAAGAGACAGGACAGTGGATAGAGTCGGAAATTAGCGACAGAGAGAGAGGAGAACGAAATGCAGGAAAGGAGCCAAAGGTCGGATTTGAACCTGGATCGCCACCCTTGAGGACTATAGCCTCTGTACATGTTGCATGTGCCCTAACCACTCGGCCACCAGCGCCCCTCTCCTCTCCTCTCCTTTCCCTGATTTCTGACTCTGTCCACTGTCCTGTCTCTTAATAAAGGCATAAAAAGCCCCAAAATAAACCTCGCAGCAAAACCACCAACAGCACAAAAAGGCATCCCTAAAGGAGAAGAGAGGATATGAAGGACATCCAGGTTATCAAGATCATGATTATATGTTGTTGTGTATTTTTCTGTATTGGTATGTGCTTCTTTGTTTACATGTGGGATGTGTTTGTTTCTATTGTTTCTATTGATTATACTGTAGAGGCAGCTGATTGTGTGCAGCATTTCGGTGACAAGACAAATCTCCCCAGGGGACGACACAAGACGTAATGTAAGATACATTTTACATTTGTATTCATAACACAGAAGAGTTACTCAGAATATCTCAGATTTACATTTTTAAAAGAACTTTTAGTAATATTTATTAAAAGAGGTCTAAATGTGCCTTGTGACTTACACTCTTAAAAATACATCAATGTGTACGTAGCATTGTAACTGGTTGAAGTGAAGCTTCTGTCACTGTTATAGTTTTGTAATGTAATCAAGTGTTTAAAAAAATAGTGGGAAATACATCTGAAGATTTATGGGTCAGAAATATGTTAAGTAAGTTTTTCTGTTTGTGTAATTTTTTGATTCTATAATGAATCTTAAATTCTTGTTTTGTATTTAATGAACTACGTACTTGTACCTCTTTGGGACCGAATAAATTATTTGAATGGAAATATTTAAGAGGTCTCTTTCTGATGGAACTGATGTCAACTCACAGCCACCTTGTGATTTGAAGAACAGCCGAGTAAAAAAATTTTTAACCTTTTTTTCCTATGAGGGATCCCCAGCATCTTCCTTTGATTCTGAATATTTGATAAAAAATTATTTTATTTTATTTGACTCTTGAGTTAGTTTGTAATGGAAACAAATGTTTAGGATATATTTAAAAAAATAAAATATATTTTAATAAATGTCTGATTTAGTTACTGTAAATGTTGTAAGATTCAATCTTATTTCATGTCGACAATTATATAGTTAAGTGTTTTTTAACCGACCATCCTGTTGGTCGGCTAGCTTTTGTTAGAACAGGGTAAGCTTTGGTTTAACCTTGTAGCCACAAAAGAGAGGCATTAGGGAACCTTCTGTGTCTGTCCTAAGAAGGACAGTAACGATAATGTGTGTGTATGTGTGTATGTGTTAATGTGCATGTGGACGTGTCTTGTAAGAGTGATAACAAATGGCCCCTCTGCTCTCCAATACCACTCATCCATTAAAGCTGAACCAGGATTCAAACACTCGGCCCATCAGAGGTGCCAATAACGAGGAGCGCCATAGAAAATTACAGGGGAATTTAAGTACGCCGGCTAATGGCATTGGCACCGACACTTTGCCAATACACATTTAGTGGTGTGCTGGTGCGGCTGGCCTGGGGTGCCGCTGGAGACTGACACATCTCTCTTGAGTCTGTCCGGGCGGGAGATTGGCCTGTCTGTCAGCAGCTAGGTCCCTGCCATTACCCGTGATCACCCCCAGCCCCTCTTACCCTTTTAACCCCCCCACCCCTTTACTAAAAACACCCCTTCTCTTGCCTTTGTCCGCAGCAGTGTTTTCCTCTTTTACTGCCGCCTCTGTCCAGCAGCCTTGTATTACAATTGTTTTTCAACAGTTAACAAACAGACAGTGTGTTAACTCTGACCTCCAGTTTAAGATCTTAATAAGACCTAATGAAGAAGCAGATGAACTTGGAAACAGTATCAATGGCTGTAAATGAAATAACATTACCGAGCTCTTTTACTTTACCTCTGACATGTCTGTACTCTCAGTACCAACATGTTTTCAGTTCTTCAGTTCTCTGATGCGGCAGTCTTGAGTAGATTGTGGCTAAAGAAATTAAAAGTTGCCATGACAATTGGAAAATGAAGTTAAAATACAAATATATCTATTTCATCTTTAAGATTGTACTAAGTTTTGTTTGGTTATTATAATCAAGAATGTTCCATTTTTTGGTTGAACTCAGATTTATTGTTTAGTGTCTCTTGGGCAAAAGTATCAAAAGTTTATTGTACAGTTTTTATCTTGTAAATTAAAAAAAAATAACTAAAAAGGAATGTCTGCTCAAACATCCAAAGTGATTTTGACAAGAGTTTAAATTTACACATGACCTCTTGTCCCATTTCCCCCTTCAAAAGTACAAGTATTCTCTCATTACAACTATATTTAAAAAAAAGCACAATTAGTTAAGGAAGCTGATGTTGAACCACCTTGCTCCTATGTTTGCTAAAGGATCTGTTGACCTCCCTTATAGAGACACAGCTCAGTGCCCTTGAACAAGGTTGGCGACCATCACTAATAACTAGAGAGGAGGGTGGGGGGCTGGTGGAGACAGTCATTGATGGAAACACAATGCTCATTTTTTCACACAATAATCTCCTCCATGTACAGATCTGAGCACAAAAAAAGATAATAAAATGCCAGGGTTTACTTCAGGCCCTGTGATCCTCTGTGATTTGGCTTTGCTGGATTTGAACTATTATAGCAGAATGAAGTTCAAGCCGATGAAGAGGAAAAAAAGAGATGAAGGGTATCGGACAGCATTTGTTTCAACAAGAAGCACTGAGGGTGATAGAGCAGGCGTTGAGCCAGAAGAGAGAAGACCCCCCCCCCCCCCCCACACCCCCACCCCCCTTATTCTTAATCTGCTGCGATGCTCGTGTCAATTGGTAAAGAGGGTGTGACCGATAGAATAGATTCCCAACTTAAAGGCTTTATATCATCCGCCTCCTCCCTCTCTTTCTTTAATTCTCCTTCCTTGTTGTCCTCTCCCAAAGTGGCTGAAAGAAGTCAAGAGTAGAGAAAAAAAGAAGGGGCGACTGAAAGATTTCTGCCAAAAGTGTAACGTGAAATTTAAGCTGCAGGAGGCAGCAGGCAGCATTAGCTGGTTAAGTATCAGCAGCAGAGAAGAGGTAATGGATGTAGAAGGGGAGACATATGAAATGTCGTTAATGTTAATTCTAATCACTTTTTGGCTATTAAGCACAAATTAGTGAAGGCGATGTTAAATGTCATGGTATGTCCTGGGATTCATATAAGAGAGGGGTGGGGGGCAACAGAATAGGTTTTCTCATTTACATACTTAAGATCCAACTTAATTCTCACAAGGGGTGATGGAAAATGAAGCTGAGCCGTAAACCGATGACGATGACACGCCGGCTCGGGAAGAGAGAGAGAAAAAAAAAAAACACAAACGTTTTCTGGCGGGCTGATTCTTCATTGTTCGCGCTCAAGGTTATTTTCTTGAGCTTGTCGTCGAACGTCATTCCCTTGAATAATTCCGCTCAGGCTTTTCCTCCCTCTGGCTTTAAGGTTTGCGCTATTTAAGACCAATCATGTCAATGTGGAAAGGAATTAATCCTGCTTAAAAAATATATTACATGACTAGAATGTGTGTTAACGTCGTTCCCCCCCCCCCCCCCCCCCCCGATTCTGTCTCTGGATATAGACTTTGGTTTGGCGGAGCAGGAGATAGTTGAAGTAAATAATCATGCAGGCTAGATATCAAGAGGAGTTCATTGTCAAGTTCACTTAGATACTTACAAGGGCTTGTTTTCATGTAGGTACTCTGTATCTGTCAGGCGCTCCCATCCTGGAGAAAAATCAAGGCGGTGAACAATGCAGCATTTTAGGAGCAAGTCGAGCCAAAGCCCCACAAAAAAACCCATGTCATGTAATTCATTGCGATAGATAGATTAACCTCAGTGCACCGTGGAGGCCTCTGCATTCTCGTCCACATTGTTCTAATGGCAGCCCACGGTCTTTGGGAATATCCTGTTGTTTTTTTTTTGCTCCTCTTTCTTTCTTTCCTCTGTGGCTACAGTTGACTGTGGGAGAGTAAATAACATTTGATATGCATAAACAGCCCCTTCCTATTCATTACTGTCAGAGCGCCGGAGTGCAGGAGGCGGAGGTCAGCATATGAAGGTCCTCCTCAGGCAGGAGAAACGCCTGTGGTAGCTGTCACTCCTCTGCTACCCCCACCACCACCACCACAACTCAACCCCCCCACCCTCCCTCCATCACCTCTTCTTTCCTCTCCCCCCCCCCCCCCCCCCCCGCCCCTCACTCCCCTATTAGCACAGGCTCCGGGTCATAACCTTTCCGTGGCATTTTGCGATTCCACAACTCTTTGATTAGTGCAATATTTACATATTTCACAGTGGAGAGGGCGTTCTTGTGTCGCAGACACTTGAAGTGTTGTAAATGCGTTTGGCCTTTTGCCTGGGAGATGCGGAGGAGTCGGACTCTCTGGTGGTAACTGTAGTCAAGGCTGCCGCGCCAAATGTACGCCGTAGTGTGTTTTAAGTATATTTACCCCTTCCACCCGCCCACGCCGCCGCGGCCTTTGCACATATACAAGTGCCATTTGGTCTGTGATGTGGCCCTTGTACTCCTGAGGAAGGCCGTTTAGCAGCCATTAGAGAGGCATAGTGCTCCCTGGTGGCAGATACAGATCATGCCCTCTGACTCTGGACAGAACATAGCAGAGAGTTTAAAGTAAAAAAAAAAAATAGAAAGGAAGCTTCAGAGAGATAACTGCTATTCATTCTTCAAGGCAGGAACCGTAGAAGGGAAACCATACACATTTATTCACAGTCGACGAAGCAGCGGGAGCAACTTGGGGTTGAGTGTCTTGCGACTTGTGACTGCAGTCACACTTAAGATGACCAACTACAGCTTAAGCTTTAATACGGGTTTTCCAAAGTTCCAAAGGTGTAGGGTTCTGTATGGGTCACTGATACTTTCTGATAGTACCAAACAATTAGCCCCAAAGAGAGAAAGTGTCTCAGCTTACAGTTTGAAAGAACAGGATTTCTTTAAAAAAGTTATGCTCTATTTTGGTTTATTTCTTGAATAGTAGTTTGAAGGGAAACCCAGAGGATTATAAAGTAATTGTCTTGTTAGCATTGCGTCCTGTTGTTCCTTCTGATCCTCTGATCCTCCTGACTGAAATGTCTCTATAACTATTGGATGTCTTCTCCTGGGCTTTAGAACTAACATTTTCCCTCAGCATGAATCACAATGGCTCTTCTTATCCCTTAAGCATCCATTTAATAAACTGTATGTATGGAAAAAAAATACATATAATGTTTTATACACTATGGCCAAATTCCTCCAAATTTCATTGAATCCCCTTTACACTAAACTAAACTTTATGTTAAGCGCTAATTCGCATAGTTCAAATTCAAATTCAAAAAACTTTATTTGTCCCCGGGGGCAATTCAAGGGTTAGGGTTAGGGGGTTTCAGCATATAAGATGAAGCTTAGAGGATGTACAAGGTAAAGTTTATACCTGCTATATATTAACATGTTAACACTCAGAAAATGTAAATGTACTGATGTTAGCATTTAGCATTCCGTATGGGATCAGAGAGCTGTCAAGTAATACTTCTGTAATAGTAATACCTCTCTATCTTAAAAAAAAAAAAATAAAACGTTGTCTGACTTGAAAATAAAATGATAATTTATGACAGTGGAGTATCTTAAGACTTGGCTTTGCTCAGATTTTTTTTTTAAAGCAGGTAAACAGAATTTGTCCAACAACATCTAAAGCTAGATTGTTTAGAGTTACAAAAGTGGTCATGTTCCTAAGAAGGAAGAAAATCTGTCACAGAACAGAAGACGCCATAATAATGACAGGTTCGGAAAGTCTGTCTTTGAAACTATTCTTCAAAACTCACTTGTTTGAACAACAAACTAAAAGTGATATTTGTTTAGAGAGAAAAAAAAAAGAATTGAGCAAGAGATTAAATTCTGCCTACCTTCTTGTTCAATTGCAGCATGAAACGTGCTTGTCAGATTTGGTTTTTGTAAAGTTACCAAAACTGTCTGACAGAGCGCAGAGTTGAATACTTCAATAGAGGTTTGGAGAGGGCCTTTTTCTTCACTGATGGACTGATAGAATCAAAAAATACTGTTTCAAAACTGGAGTTGCGCCCACAAATATATTAGCTATAAACATGCATTCGTACTGATAAAAAGACATGTGTCCATACAACAGGGGAAGTCATCTGTAAACGAAATCTTACACCCATGTAAACACAAGTAAACAACAAGTCTTTTGTGACAAAAGAAAAAAAAAGAAAGAAAAAAGAACATTATACAGTGTTGTGTTCTCCACCACACCTATCCATCAAATCTGAGTCGGCCTGACATTCAGCTTATTTTCCTCCTCTGCCAGTCATTCAGTCAGTCGGCTTCTGACGCTGTGTGACAGAAAGAAGAGATGTCAGGGAACAGGTTTTTCAGGGAGCTCAGGGCCGTCACGTCTGCCTTCGCAGTGACTGATGAGGTTGGGAAGAGTGACGGGCAGCTGCAGTCTTTCCTCAGCCCGCGGGCCTGCCTGGCATTAACGTTATGTGCCATGTTCTCAGAGGGAACCTGTCAGTCAGCCGTCACTCAAACCGACAGACAGATGGTGCACGTAGACACGGAGCATGAAAGAGACTGGCAAAGCAGCAACCAATCCCTAGGTGGTCCCTCGCAGTTGAAGGGTGAGGGGTTCTCATCTCTGTTGCTTGGCAGCTCGACTTCAACCGCGCGGCCACACGTGGACATCAAGGTGCCAACGGGGCCCGATGAACATCAAAGTCACTATCCATCAAACATGTCACTCAGTATGAAAGGGAACAGCATGCAGCATGGCTAAGGTCTGATCTGTTTTCACCTCGTCTTCATGAATCATGACCGCTTTCCCTTTCTTCTTTGGGGTGATGGAGATTGTGTGCCGAGCAAAACAGAGCCACAAGGTTTGGGGAAATAGACTCTATTAGAAGAGCAGACGGTATTAGAGAAGCAAATTAGGATGGTAGACCCTGGGGTCTTCAAAGTGACAACCAGTTTGACTTAAAGTAACATTAAACTATTTGATTTTTGGAGGGAAGTGGCAGTTCCCTCCACTTTCTTTCTATATTATGGGAGAAAAACATATTTTTAAAAAGGACTTCAGGCTTAGAGATGGTAAAAATTATTAAGGAGAATTTACACCACGAGACGCTGATGTCAATATCACCGATGTAATTACTCAGACGTCAGTACCACCTGCCAATCACCACTGTGCAGATCCAAATGATATCACAAGATGTCAGTGCCAATGGGCATTTTTTGACTTTTGTACAATGGGAGGAGGTGGATGTGACGTCCATCCGCAGTCAATTGGGCAGACCATCTGTCTTTTTTCTAAAGTGTGATTAAAGTTAAGATGAATTGTCTTGTAACTATTCTTTGTAAAAAGTCCCAATCATCAGATCTTCTTATTTTATGTCATCACCTTGAGGTAATAATTGCTGTCATTCTTCACATGTTGCCTAACGACGAGTTCCTACATGCAGATGTTCTATTAAAAACAGTTTGCCTTCAACATGAAGCAGGCTACTTTTGTTTCACTTAAACTTGATGAGATACAGACAAGATAGAGAGAAGGACAGCTGTGGCTCAGTTGTTAAGAGTCGGTTGTCTCTCAGCCGGAAGGTCGGGGATTTCATTCAGCAACCTGTCCAAGTTGCTCCAGCTGCTTTGTCGGCTGCATGAGCTCAAGCTCAAGTCCATTTACCATTTACCAAAGAGTATAAAAGGACTAAAGACAGCATGCCATGGCTCACTGACATGATTAAAAATATATAAATCCTTATTCAATTTTGTTCTCCAAATGTTCTGATGGCAAATATTCCTATCAGGAAAATCTTTTGTTGCATGCAGATATAAAAATGTAGAATCCCGTTTGGTTTTATCAGGCGCAGTGTCAGCTCATTGTTGAGCTCTTCAGCTACAACCTTCTTGTTTTTGTTTGCTCTGTTTCAGTTCTAGCTGCAGAAAGCAGATGTTTTTATCTAAAAAGTTCCAAAAAATATACTATAAACTAATCACTCAGCACGAAAGAGCAGACATTCACTATGTTTTTGGATGTCACTACTATGAAAGATGGAGAGAAGTACTGTTCAAGTCATTTGTCAGTGGAGATAGTGGAGAATGTTTTACCTTTGCTTAAGTTATTTATCCTGTAGTTCCATTCTGGCTTTGGTTTTTGGACTGATTGCAGTGTATATTTATTGAACTATGGGACTGTAATCATGTATCTCTACATTTCAAAATGCCTGGTCTTCCAGCTCACCTGGCCTGCATGTATGGGCCAGGTGAGCCCGAAGCAAAACATATAGGAATAATAAGTAAACCTCACACATACCATTTAGTACATGTTGACAGTGTTAAAACAGAGACAACATAATGGTAAAATCTCAAAAACAGCTCTATGATTATTTTCTTCTGCCAAAATGGTGACATATTCATAGCAGATTGTGTCGAGCTTCTGTTTCCTCTAGCTGAGGCCTGGGTGAAATATGGACATGACTGACTGGCTCTATTCAATATTTACCAGTCCAGCTTGTGTTCTCGTAGCTGACAGTAAAATCAGATGACAGTGAGTGACCATGGTGAGAACAAGTTGTGTTAAGAGACACAAAGGAATACAAAATATGCTCCGTTTTTAATCCTGTCAATATTCAGAGCACTGCATGCCTCTTTGTAAATTTCACACCATCAGTGAGAGCAAAAGGGAAGAGGAACATTTGCAGACTGCGAGCGCACGGAGCTTTTTCATCTAAACTTGGAAGTGTTCAGTCACACAGCGGCTGAGGTAAATTTAAACAAACAAGCGGAACCAGATGAAACAGCGCCAACAGGTGCCATTTTGTGTGTCTTTATTGTGGACATGACATTACATCTTTTTGAAATGATGTACAAAAGTGTAACAGAACTGAGAATGGCTCAGACGAGGTAGAGCTTTCACATCGGCTTGCTGGCATGAAAACTACACAGTATAAAAACAAAAACAACCCAGAAAAATCAAATTAAACAAACACTCCTGTCTGCCTCTGTCCTCGCATCCTTTTTGAAGTG
This sequence comes from Labrus bergylta, assembly GCF_963930695.1. Taxonomy (NCBI): domain Eukaryota; kingdom Metazoa; phylum Chordata; class Actinopteri; order Labriformes; family Labridae; genus Labrus; species Labrus bergylta. The sequence goes on along the minus strand of NC_089202.1, from coordinate 3,674,226 downwards.
ATAATAAATACAGATATCAACCAAATACATTTGGAATAATAATAATGTCTTCTAAGGTAAATTAATCATGAAGTTCAAAACGAATAAAAAATAAAAGAAAGCAATACGGACACAAATAATACAACTTAAGAGGCATCATAGAAAGAAAAAAAACAAGCAAAGAGAAAAGAACAACACCTGCCAGCCCCTCTGGGAGGGCAGCCATGACTAGCTACTGAACAAATCCTGCAGTTTAGCAAAGAGAAAGACTAAAAACACACTCTTACATCTTTTTTTTGTTGTTGTTGAAAAAAAGTAAAATAAAGCACTGCTGCAACTAGCATTATCAAACTTTCCATGAGCTAAGCCGTCACAGAACAAACCCTTTGTCATTAAAATCTATGAAATTATGCTAACAAAAAAGACTCTAAACCAGAAATGACATTGAAGAGTGTTAGCCGGCACCATTAAAAAAAAAACATTCTCAAAGAAACCTTAGCTAGAACGGTGCAAACTGAGAACGGTTAAAGCAGTAACCTAGTCTAAGTGCACTATTAATGCCATTTGGTTTCTACCGCTGTATATAAGGGTTTGGTAAAGAGTGGATTACAGATATACACTTTATATTACATACACTCACTCCTGCTTCATAGTTTTTCTAAGTCACACTTCGGAGTACAAATTCATAACTGAGGAGTTAATCTTAAAGGGAATTCTGTACAACATTGGTATTAGTACTACACTACCTCCAAGGCTAGAGTATCCTTATTTCAAGTATTTTCACTACCCACACCTTCAGTATACACACCTGTGTATGATCAGGCATTTTTTTTCAAGCATACAATTTTGTATGCAGCGACCCACTGGTACAGCAACCATTTTCATTAGAATGTAAAAACTACTGAGGTTTTAAAAGAGACGGGATGTACACGACTCTGTAACCTTTAACCTGTTTGAATTTAGATTTTTTTCAAGTGTACAAAACCATCTCTACGGCTCTAGTCCTACTTTGTAATTATGAGTTTTCCGGATTTTTACTCCAATATATCAAGGCATGGCTTTTTTTCAATCATTAAAGGCTATTGAGAAGGGGAAAAAGCCCCAGGTACGTCCTCCTATAGCAAAGAACAGTCAGGCCAACCAGCCAATGAACTTCAAATAGGTGTTCTTTGCTAAGGAGGTAGGCCAGTGTCCAAAGCATCTGCAGGGAGGCTGCAGGACAGAAGTGAGGCGGCCTCTTATACAGTGTGGAGAAGTTTGGAACAAAAAGAAACATACACACACACACACACACACACACACACACATCTGTGTTAAGGCTGTGACAGCTCTACAGCTTCCTTCAAAATCTCCATCTGGTGTGTTTATACCTGAACTCTCTGGAAGCCTGACCTCAGACCTCTGGCTGTTCTCTCTCTCTCTGACCTCCTCACTCTTTTCTCCTCGAATGCAAATCTTCTCATCACCATTCAAGAAACTAGACTGACAACACCAGGGAGTTTGGCTTATTAGTAAAGTAGCACCGTAACTCTGGTTGTTTACTTTTCCAGGTGAGCGCTAATATGAAGTGGACATGATGAATAAAAGGTCATGTTATATTATGTTGACAAACTCGACAGGTTTGAAGGAATGAGTCTGCTTTATTTTAGGTAATCGGCTCGTTCACTGTCTTGATAAGAGTCGGATGAAAAGATTGATACCACTCTTGTGTTTTGCATTCAACATGATGGTAAAGCAATTAGCTGCTAATTAGCTTAGCTTAGCACAGAGCCTGAATACGGACTTACTTAGTGTGGCTCTGAATGCTACACTACAAAAACACGATGGCTTGAAAAAGGTGAAAAAGAGAAACAGAATCTGTGTTGAAGACTTGTATTTTTGGAAATAGTGTCACTCTTTCCAGTGAAAAACTTTACAGTTTCTGTGAAGTTGAGTTTTTTAGTTTTTTTTTACTTAATTTTTACATCTTAATCTTCACAATTCACACAGCATATCATTTTAGACCTTTTAAACTTTATCAACAAATTGGTCCTAGCATCTGTTTCTGTTTCTGTACAGTTAGGATAGCTCAGAGCCCGGCTAAACCTACTAGCTGAAGCTAACTTATTCTGTACAGTCAAAACGATTTCTTCAAAAGTTGCAGGATTGGTTTGGTATCAAAGCTTTCATAACATAATGGGTTAAGGAGACTGAAGGGCCAGAAAGCTATTGGTTCCCTTCAGAAATATGAAATTAAGCTAACTCTAGCAAGGCCATATTTTTGTTAGCAGGAACTCAAGTTGGGAGCTATATAGCATCTTCTCTTAATTCCAACTGTTTTAGAGTCAGTCTAATTCAAAGTCAGAAGGATCTGTATCTGTAAACCTCCCCTAATATGAAGGAGTTATGGATGAAAACTGCCTCCACTCAGCCCCTTCCTCTTAAATGGACAATAATTGAATGACCATAAAAATGGTCCGCTCATTTATATTGGCTATTAAAAACGCACACTCTTTTTAATGAGCACTAAAGCAGACACCCCCATTAGCGTTCTCTCCCTCTCTCTCTTTCTCTCTCTCTCTCTCTTGCTCTTTTAATCCCATCTCTCTTTCTCTCTCTCTTCCTTTCTTCTAATCATCAACTGCACAGACTCAGAGTGGTCACTGCACTCCTAACATTACACTTTGGAGTGTAGGGAAGTTTAACCCACACACACAAACACACACACACACACACACACACACACACACACACACACACACACACACACACACACACACACACACACACACACACACACACACACACACACACACACACACACACACACACACACACACACAGATGGAAGTATTCCTATTTATGAGTCAGATCCCAGTGTCTGTTGACTGTTGATGAACTGCAGAGTGTCTCTTGTTTCTGATGATTGGTGTCCTGAGGAATGCACAATTCTTTAACTATAAAGCTTAGAAAAGGGAAAAGATGGGGGCAACTACAGCAGCCATGCAATGCCACAAGTCATTGATTTAACCCTCGAATTTAAGCTCAATTTATTTTTTCATTTTTTCTTGTAAAGCATGCCCGATGGCAACTTCTTCACCTGTTGGTACCTCCAAAAAGGCAGCAAGAGGCAACTCTTTACATTTTTTTCAGGCCTTTTATAGTCATCATGAATCATTAAAGGTGATGTAAACTACACACAATTTATTAACTTTCGTCAACCTTCATTTCAAACAAGACCAAGAGGAGCACCGATCAATCAGCGTTAAGTCCAGTTTTCCTGCTGATCGGACATTTCTCAGTTCACTCTTCATTTCTACTGCGTGGGGGGGATTACAAGCCAGTGCGCACACCTGACACCAGAAAAGTCTTTCTACAAATAGATGAGAAACTCTTGTCTTCTGATGTCAGTCATTTTGATTTTAAAGTTGCTTGACAACAAGCTTCATATATAGAGAAACAAATATTTTAAAAACTACAAGGGCCTTTCAGAAACATATTTGAAGGGATAATAGATGTTAAGTAGAGGCTTGGGTCCATCCTTTAGTCCTCTCATTTTTCAGAACAGTGATGCTGTTTTTGTGGATGTTTAATTCCCTGACTAGTCTAGTCCACAGTCCCGATCCTTCTCTATCCGTTGTTTGGTGGGTGTTTGGCATCCAGCGCTCCTTGCTCCTCATGGCTCAGAAACAAACTCCTGGTGTCAGGGTACTGGCTGTTGTCGAAAGGCATATGGTGGACACTCTGGACGTGCGTCTTTAGGTTCCCTTTCTGAGAGGCTCGGTATGGGCAGAGCTGGCAGCAGAATGGCCTCTCCCCTGGTGAACACACACACACACACACACACACACACACACACACAAGACACACACATAAATATGAAAGGTCAGGAGGAAGCCAGAGAGGACTCATACATTGGATTTAGTGACTTTTTAGAGGGGATTCAACATGACAGAAGAATGTGAAGCACAGAGACTGTGGCTGCAGTTGGAAAGAAAATGGGGAAAAACAAGAAAACACACCAACAAACAAAGACTGAGACTCATAATGGCATCCAGCTGTAAATTAAACCTTCTGCAGGTTAAGAGTAGCATTTAAGTTGAACTTCTCTTCCCTATTTTGACCTTGATGGACTCACTCTACCTTTTTTTTGCCATCTGGAGTAGAGCTACACACACGTCCTGTCTGAACAGTCCGACTTTTGTCTTTATGAATTTCTCTCAATCACCTAGTCTATTCCCCCCCCCCCCCCCCCCACACACACACACAATGAGATTCCACACACACCCTATACTCTCTCTTCTAATTAGACTGACCTACAATGGCACAGGCACCTCGGCAGAAATATACGAAATAATAAAATAATAAGCCACACACACCTGAACAAAACAAATGAGATTGCCATTTAATTGCACCTAATTATCATTTTGATAAATGGAAGAGTATCAAAGCGGGAAAACAAATGACTCCCCATGCCCCCCTCCCGCACCTCTCTCCCTGAAGAAGAAACAAGGAAATATAGCTGTTATCATACATCATCAGAAACACAACAGAGAGGAAGAAAGAAGGAAGAGAAAGAGAAAGAGAGATAAAACAAAAAAAGGTGTAATTAATCACACAAAAATCTAAAAAAAAAAAAAAACAGCTGGAGAGATGGCGAGGTGGAGACGTGAGAGGAAAGCGAGAACCTCCACGACATCGTCCTGCGAGAGGAAACATCGCTGACGGAACCAGTGCACTACATTATACTAAAGGTTATCGTCACCGTAAAGCAGCGTCAACACAACATCTAATTGGACCTCTCCGCCGCGCCTGCTCCCATCATTCATGGCGTGCGGTAAATCTGAGTCCATGCGGGTGTGCGAGTGTGTGATGTGTGATTAATTAAGATGGAGGCGCGGTGTGTAGAAAGCAGCACTCTCAGAATGTCAGAGCAGAAACTGATTTACTCCTCTTGTTTCCTCTGCCTCGACGCTCGTCTCTGTGACAAACTGGAAATCTGAAATGTCATTCGACAAACTACGAGGGATTTCATAATCAAAATTGATTTACATGTTCACCACTCACACTACGTTTATTTTTCTTGTTTCAAATGGAATTGATTTTATGACTGGTCAAGGACGACTTATTTTCTCATCACATTAATACAATAGTGTCTTAAATGTTGGAAACAGAACACCTGAAACCTGCTAAGATCATCTCATCTCTACTATCTTATTATCTTTTGTAGTTAGAATTTGTGTGGGCGTGTGTTTGGGGGGGGCGGGGGTCTCAAGTTTCTATCTTTGTACCAATACAGTGATCTAGTGGTCTGTTCAAATGTAACTTATTCAACTTTAGCATGTGTTTGTGTTTCGCTTCTGAATGTTAAGCCATGCGTTTTCCTCTACATGCAGATATTTGCAGGTTCAACACATCGTCGTCTACACATGTCCGTTGTCTTTCATGCTTGCTATGTTACTGTTTGCAGCCAAAAGTAGAACCAAGTTTGTAGTTTTATTTTAAAATGTACATTGAGTACAGGCCAAGACAGAACTTTACATTGTAAAATGTGAAGAGGTGATACAGATATAATCAGAAATACTTTGTTCTAAAGAACCCTACAAGAAGCAGTTAAAAACATGTATAGTGTGTGCTTGTGACTTCGTCCAATCAGGTATGTAAGAGCCTTTTCTAAATTGATTATGGCACCATTTGTGTTTTTGCTGTAATTAAATTGTGAAAGTGATTTGAAAAGTTTTCAATCAGCCAGCTGTGATTTTTACGCTGGATACACATGTTGTGATCCAGCAGAATGAGAGAATGCCAGGTGTTAATGCAGGTGCAGAGGGTGCCACATGTGACTGTTACACATGGAAAAAAAACAACAACAACAACAAAAGGATGTTGATGCAGGATTGACACACACACACACACACACACACACACACACACACACACACACACACACACACACACACACATGCAGAGGTGACACAACAATAAAAAAAAAAAAGCAGAAACATGCAGAAGCGATGAGGGAGCCCAGTGTTAGCCATCGTGCCACATACTTGTTTGGGAGCTTCAGAAGCGGTGGTGTGAGCGTCAGTACCTCTGTGGAGTCCGTTAAAATCAAAACCAACTGTGGGGGGAGAAGGAGGGGGGGGTGTGGGGAGGAAAAAGGAGGAGGAAGAGGAGGAGGAGGAGGAAGAGGGGGAGGAGGGCATTCGGTTAAAAGCGCAACCAGATCCATACAAGCAATTTTTTCTTTTTCTTTTTCTTTTTCTTTTTTTTTTTTTTTTTTAATTCCACCAGCACCCCACACAGCAGCGTTTGCCACCAGCACACCCTTGCTAATAGAGGGGAGCTGGCAGTGAAGATGATGGTGATGATGGTGCTGATGATGGTGATGGAACCTGGTGGAGGAGAGTCAGTGATTTAATATGACGCATGTTAATAGAGGCCTCGGGGTGGCTGGCCTTTTCTGCGTGTGCAAGTCAATGCTGAAGACAACCGTCGGTGACAACATTAATTACAGCCTTGGCGAGTGTTTACAGACCCTATGCATGGCCGTGTGTGTGTGTGTGTGTGTGTGTGTGTGTGTGTGTGTGTGTGTGTGTGTGTGTGTGTGTGTGTGTGTGTGTGTGTGTGTGTTTGGTAATGCAGTGTGTTTGTTTACAATGCAGCTCCGGGGGAAGCTGAGCTCTGCATCACTTACCATTTGGCCTCTGTCACTTGGAATCACTGGCCGTGCCACATATCATTCACACTCTCTATAAAGAAGCTACTTATCACACTGTCTACTGTGATCACTGCCAGCATGGGTGATGGACATGACAGCACAGGAGAGGGAAGAGAAAGAGAAGGAAGAAGTTGAGAGAGAGAGACGTAAGAAGATGAGAGAAGAAGAGAAAGGATAGCCAAAAATAAGAGAAAAAGACAAGAAAGAGGAGAGGAGATAAGGTGAGATGACAAGGGGAGAGGGTGAACAAGAAAGAAGACATGAGATGTTGGAAGTGGAGGGATATAAGTCGGAGACGGCAAATACAAAAAAAGAACTAGAGGAGAGGAGAAATGGAAATGAGAGGAAAAAGGGGGAAAAAAAGATGTGAAATGAGAGGAAGGGAAACAAGCATGAGGAGAGAAGAGACCATAAGAGGAAACGAGAGGTAAAGAAATAGCAATCCGGGGAACAAAAAAGATAAGATGGGAAGAGAAGACAAGACAGAAAATATGAACAGGAAAAGCACAATGAATCATAGAAAACAACGGAGGGCGCAGAAGAAGATGAGAAGTAACGAAAAAGTAGTTAAAGGAAACGGGATGGGGAATTAAAAAAGATAGAAGAGAGATATAACAGGGGGGAGGAAACGAAAGAAGCAAAAATGTGGATTAGAGAGAACAGAAAAAGGAAGGAAAGACAAAGTGGACTGAAGATAAGAGGGGCTGAAGTCAGACGAGACAAAAGAGATAAAAGAAGAGAAAGTGAGAGTGTAACAAAGAAAAAGAAAGGGATGAGAGCTGGGAAAAGAAAGGAAATAAAGGGGGGAGAAGTACAGGAATGAAAAGGAAGGGGCCGTCATGTAAGGGAATGCATTGGCTTTGAAGGAGATGGGAGTGGAGGAAAGGACTGAGACACAGAGGGAAAGTGATGAGGGAAAGCATAAAGTAGAGGAATGGGAGTAGAGGTATGCCTAAATCAAGCTGTTTGGTGAATGGCATCAGGACACATGCAAATGTCCTCATAAGGTTTGCGAGGACAAATGCTGCTCCGTCTCATTAGAATGCACAATTCCATCTCTCTAATTGACATGTGATTAATAATGTATACAATTTGTCACAGGTCAGTATCCGGAGCAAATCATGTTTCAGTTTTAAAAAATAGAGACAGCTGCCCAGCCCAGGGCGGGGACGACTCACAGACCGCCTGTCACACTCAGCTGAAGAAAAAAAAGATGTGTTGTGATTTATCTCGGAGTCAAGACAATGAAAAATGTTGAGAATGTTGAATCCCCATGCATATATTCTCTATATCTCATGCGATGAGTTTGCGGGGTGAATAAATAGCTGCGAGGACGATGATGTGTGTGCAGGTGAGTGACTGTTGGTGGAGTGGTTAAAAAATGTGGGAACATTTAGTTTTACATGAATAACAAGTAGATAATAAGGTTGTTCTTCAGGTTCATGCTGAACTTTTTGATTCACTTCGAGGTTCTGCTTCTTCCTCGCTAAATGCTGTTAGTCTTCTGTGACTGATGCCCCAGCGACGTGATTAATGATTATATTCTATCCATAATGTCTTTTGATTATTCCATATGCATTTGAATACTCATGTTTAAAGAAATATCACGGGACTTATTCTTCTGTCTCTGCTCCTGGAGAGTGAGGCTCTGCTCTATCTAAGGCACAGAAACCTATGTGCACCAATAGGTGTGTGTGTGTTTTTGTTCCCTGTACTGTTTGTCCCTTCTCCCCTTCTGTTGTCTCCCGCTCTGCCCAGATGGAGCTACGGATGCACCATGAGGTACCTGGCCTCAGTGCTTAAAAGCCCAGTGCTGACTTCTGAAGGCAGCGGCATTTGGAGCGGGGGACTGATGCCAAGCTGCCCCTCTCAGGGGTTTGGTGTTTTTTTTGTCGTCTTATCCCTGAGTTGATCTCGGTTTTAACATTTAGATATTTTCGAGTCTTATTGAAAGTCATGGATTTGAGTCTTTCCTGGTGTGTTCTTTGAATTTATTTGGTCATGCTGTGGGTTGTTGTTCATCCCATATGTTCACCTGTTGGTGTGGAGTAACACATACAACTTTTTTTCAGATGTCTGATATATCATGACCTGCTGGGCTTGATTTCAAACAGCTAACAGACCAACTTTTTTCTTTATGGCAAACACAAAGTATTGACATAATAGAGGTTAATTTATTCATTGTATATGTTTGGATCAAGCTTAAGTGAAAGTAGGTCATCTTAATTTAACTGTAATACGCATTTCATCATTGTGTCACCTGAATCACATGTTTGAATTGGTATAAATTGAAGGATTGCTACTTTTTATAATGGTTACAGTTTTAACTATTATGATTATATTCACAAATACAGCAGGTCATATGCTCGGACTGTAGTGGGACTCCAACAATGAGAAAGTGAAGCCGATTTTCATCCAAACAAAAACATCTGAAAATCACCAGTACATATACAATTACATAACATTTTTTGGATGAGTCAATTATATTTCTTCAGACATTTCAATAATGTGTATTTATGCAATCTGTGTGTTCCTGTATTACTTTTGTAAGACAAACTTTACCTGTATGGGATCTCATATGGGTGCGCAGGTGGCTCGGCTGGCTGAAACTCTTCCCGCACTCGTGGCAGAAGTACTGTCCCTGCCGCATGAGAGACCTCAGCATCCCTGATAGAATACACAGGAGAGGAAAAAAAAGAACACGATTACACCAAGTAATACGTTCAATATTACACATTCAACAAAAAAAAATAAAAAACTGAGCTGAAGTAACTTTTGTGGTCAAAAAAAGATATTGAAAAAGTCCACCTGATTTTATCTCAGTAACAATAATTTGCTGTATTTCGTCTTTATTAGGAGTTGTGAGCTTTGCCCCTACCGTATCTTGAGAAGTTGAATTAAAATCATGAGCATATTTTGAGCATAGGTTTTAGATATAACCACTAAACTTTTGTAAAAAAATTTTTAAAAAAAAGGGAAATCAGTATCAAATATTCTGACTGACTTTTTTGAGTTACATGTGCACATACAAAGGCCAACGTGTCCTTAAATCACATATGCTTTGAATTCCCATGCAAGATTTCACATGTGACTTTTTCTAAGAAGAGCAGGTGAAAAGGTGAACATCAGCATCAGTTTATTCTGTGTCAGAAGACATTTCCATGTTTCGCAGAGATTGAATGAAGACGTAAAGGTCAGTAATGGGCAGAGAGTGAGTGGGGTGTACATAAGAGCAGAGGCCGGCTGGATGGAGCGGCGGTGGTGGAGGGAGGTAGGTAGCGTCAGTAGTGGACTCGCGCCGGCATCATTAGTATGTCTAATGTGTCATTATGAGCGGCTAGCTCCAGGGGCTGGACTGCAGCTGTCACACAGCATCATCTCAGAGGCTGACAGCCAGACACACACACACACAGCACACACACACACACACACACACACACACACCGCATAAATTACAGGCAATTAAAACGCCCCGGCTGTGATGTGCCTGCTCTGCTGCCCGTGTGTCACATGTCAGGTGTGTGTTTCTGCATGTGTGTGCTTTAAGAGTTGTTTTTATGTGTGTTTGGTGAGGCATAGGCTGCACACACTTTCTACTTTTATACACACACACACACACACACACACACACACACACACACACACACACACACACACACACACACACACACACACAATGACACAACAACACTCTATATGCACAACACAAGACAGCTTCACATGTTAATAGGGCACAATGAAAAAAGAAACTTGTTGAATTTGATGACTTCAAAACTCATAAATATCAGGTTGTTTCCACTTTGTTTGTTCAGGTGGTGAAGCGATCTCATCATCCGTGCACATCTTTAAGTGCCCAACAAAAAACCCCTTGACCATCTTTAAAACACTTCATTAACATGTGAGAAGAACTTTGATTCTTTCGTGTGCCTTTAATCAATCGGGCAGTGGACAGAGTAGCAAACCAGGGAGAGAGAGTAAGAAAATGACATGAGGGTGAGGAGCCAAGGGCCAGACTTGAGACGCCCGCTTGGAGGACGATGGCCTCCTTACATGGGGCACGACCTAAACCGCTAGTCCACCTGTGCCCCGATCATGATTCTTTCATCATTTTGTTTTCAGTACATGAATCAATATTGATGCATCAGCCAATAAGAAATTAGAAATCAAATACTTGTTTTATAAAGCCTCCAACATGAGTTACAATGAGGCGTCTCTCTCTGTATCAGAGGGATCATCAAACTAGATTGTTTAGAACACTTGTTGATATTTGCATAAAATGACTCTCGATACGTCTTTTCAACATCATTATCAGCCTGAAAAATGTCTATACTCGGTCCAACTATAGTCTCCATCACTTTATGTGTTATACTATTAAACAAATGTACATCAAGTCTGGAAAACCAGGCAATGTCTTACTCCAGACAGTAAAGGGGAGTTTTGAAACTCTAATGAGGCAATATGAGAAAAATACAACCAGGAAGTTAATTGTTAAGGGACATGAAGCCCCAAATGTGTCAGTAAAAGAAGACTGAAAACAAAAAAAAGCTTTGAGATAAAGAAACATGTTGTAACATGTTGAGGGTCAAACAAAATAAGTGTATTTTGTGTTTCAACATTTTCATTATTTTTAAATGAGATGTTTTATGAAGAGCTGTCAGTCGTGTAATAATTGTCTTTTTTGCTGGTGTTACATGTTACTATGTTTTAAGACGGTGTGGTGAAATGGTGAATATTAGAAACAAACACAAAGTAATGCACACAAACACATGCAACATGCACTCCTGTGACCTCGCCTGCTGACAGATAACATGCCTGGGGGCTGGGGATGATTTTTGTACTACACTCCCCCAAAAGCACCGAGGCTGGTATACTACACCTGGGCAGTGCCCTATAGATGTGTGTATATGTTTGTGTGTGTTTGTTCCATGTAGACGGAAGGGGGGGGGGGGGGGAGCAGGACAAGGAGGACAGAGAGGCGGAGGAGGTGACAGAGAGTGTCTCTGGCAGCCCGACTGCTGGCCTCTGGATACTCTACTTGTACTCTGGGCAGCCAGCCCTTCTCACTGATGCACTAATGAAAGACAAGACAGAGCTGGACGGGAAAACACAAGCAGACACACACACACACACTCATACGAGTTTATTACAGGGAGAAATGGGAGAAAGACTCAGTTGCTCAAAAAAGGTCACTTTATAGCATGTGACTCAAAGGGCTAAGGCGGGTGGTGACGATATGCGCCTGGACGGCTGACAGCGATGTCATGCGTCCGCTCTGGGGCTGTTGTCTCTGACCTCTGGCTCTGTACAGCCCCACTTGACCTTAGAGACACAACTGAAAAAATGGGCAAATAACGTGGATGTTTGGTAATGACCATTTCCAAAGCAGCTGGTGGGGTAATTATTCTGTCTCATCTTTCTCTCTGCCTCACATGTTCCCTCTTTCTCTCTCTCTCTCTCTCTCTATCTCTCTCTCTCTCTCTCTCTCTCTCTCTCTCTCTCTCTCTCTCTCTCTCTCTCTCTCTATCCCTGTTTCGCCTCGCTCCATTCGCATCTGTGCGAGCCTCTCGTCAGGCAGAGCCGTGACCTAAACAGTTTGTGACAGCTTTCTGGGAGAGTGGAGCAGGAGCCTAGGCATGCCTCGCAGACCTGAGAGAAGCAAAAGGTTCTCTCACGTCTTTCAAAGTAAAAGAAAATCACACACACACACACACACACACTTTTGCATCTAAAACCCAAGCACATATGGACACACATGCACAGGCGCACACACTGCCCCAGTTACAGCCTTTTATTTTATCTTAACAAACATGCAAGCATGTGCATTCGATGGATCCTCTCCTTACTAATTCAGAACCTTGATGCTGTGTCTGTCAATCACTCTCATGCCAGATGGCGAGTTAGTGTGAGGGAGAGAGTCAGTGTGTGTTAAAGGGGGTAGATATTTATCAATGATTGAATATGGTTCATATGTTAAGTCTGGATCGCTGAGTCTGTTGGGTTCTTTTCCTGTGTCAGATTACGCTAACTCTACTCCAAACTATCACAATGCTCAGTCATTGGAAAACATTCATCTTCAACTCTTGACATCTGGCATTTTCTCCAATGCAACAGATCCTCTGGGGATTTTTGTATGTGAGCAGTGGAGAAAGAGCCTCTCCCACTTGATGATGTTAATAGTGTTGTAGTGCCTGAAATCAGTGTTGGTCTATATGATGGGTCAATGCCACTTTTTTAAAGGTTTTGCCTCGTCTTAGACAGATACATTGTTTACTTAGTCTTGTCTTTCAATTGGATAAGAAAGCTAAATATGAGACATATATTTTTACACATGAAGTAGCTTTGTGTGTCTGGCTATAAGTGCATTGCAATTTGAATCCACAGATGCTGACCAAATATATATTGTTGTTTGTTTTTTAATATACTTTATAATCCCCCGGAGGGAAATTATTTAAAAAATTGACTCTGTTAATTAGAGACATGCCACACACACATATGCCTCAAATACACACACATGCACAAAAATGAAATTTTGGAGATGCACTAATGGAGAGATGTCAGAGTGAGGGGGCTAAACATGAATGGACGCCCCAAGCAGTTTGGGGGGGGGGGGGTTTGGTGCCTTGGCCAACGGCATCCTGACAGTGCACAGGAAGTTAACTGGCACCTCTCCAGCAACCAGAGTCTAATTCCATGCCAAGACTTGAACCAGTGACCCTCCTGCTCCCTACAGACCTCTACAGACCGAGATACTGCAGCCCAAAGCATATATGAATTGGCGGGGAACTCCAAAAGCTTTGGTCGGCAGTGCCTTGAAACTCTTTTGTGCATGTTCTTTCAGTTTCATTAGCTTCTACTCTTTGTCTCTGTCAATCACTGTCTACTCTCTTCACGTGGACGGTTAATCACCTTACAGAAGATATTGTATTCAGTCGGGGTGATTTTTAGTATATTTTTGTTTGTATTGTATTCCCAATAGAAAATAAAGAAAAAAAACTACCAACTCACAAAATATTAGCCACTACAGGCCATACAGACATTTCTTGTTTTGAACTTCAACGTGCAAACAATTTCTGGCAATGAAAGAGATGATTAAAGCAGAATCTTAATTGGTTTTTCAGGGAATGTGGATCTTTCAGATTATTAGATGAGTGCCTATGGATTGCAGGATCAAGGGAAGGTGTGCCATGCTTTTGTTTGTCTGCTCGTACTCTTAGCTTGGAATCGGCTTGACTTGATCTTGGCCTAAACAGTGCAGATCAGTTGGTCTTAGTTTTGTCTGATCTGGGTACACACTGATCTGGGTACACACTGATTTGGGTACACACTGATTTGGGTTCTCTGTTCAGGTGGTCTTGACTTTAACACTAGATATAAAACATCCATCAAAAATCTAAAATATCAGCAAAAAACCCTGCAATATTGCATGGTGATAGGAAAAATGTAAGTATAGGCCTTTCAGTAAAAATATGCTTTAAATAACTTCCTACCAGTGGGATCCAGTAGTGCGTTAGCTGCACCCCAGCGGTGGTAGAGAGAGGCGAGCTCATGGGGACTGTAGTTTTTGAGGAAGCCGAGAACATCAGCTGGCATCTCTGGTGTCTCTGCAATTAGCTCCTGCTTTACATTCCCTCGAGCCTCTGAAGGCAAAGAAGAGGAGGAGGAAGAGGAGGAGGAAGAGGAGGAGGAAGGATTCTGCATGGAGCCTCCATGTGCCTGGGAGGCCCCGTAGTTAAGTCCCGCTGCAGAGCTGTGGGTGATGGTGCTGGGCCTTGTAGCATTAGCCCGGCCCTGGCTGTGGTGGGAGTTGGCGAGTGGCTGATGAGGGGAACCCCTGGCTCGGCTGTACTCTGCTAGACCGTGTTTGCTGGTCAGCATGAAGCCGAGGCCCTCCTGAGGCATCATGTAGCGGTCAGAGATCCGGGATGCAGAAGCAGAACTGGGGCTCGGGGCTGAGGAACGGGAGAGGGCTCTGGTGCTCTTCTCCAACGAGCTGGAAGAAGAGGACGAGCTTCCTCGAGGGTAAACATCCACTTTGGGCCTGAAGCGAGACTGAGGACTCTGGTCCTCCGCATGTCTGCTGGAGCTCCCACCTGATCGGACAGGGACTCTCACAACTTGACTGCCTGAGGTGGATGAGGGGCCCCTGGGGAGTGAGGAGGAGGAGGGAGTAGCAGAGGATGACGAAGGCATGGCTGCTTTAACAGTAGGCTTGCTCTTCTTCACAACCTCAGTGGAGTAGTTTGGGGGCTGGGTGCGTTGGGTGCGAATGGATGAAGGCAGCGGTGGACACTCCTTTCCTTCCAGGACTGGTGGAGGACCAGTACGTCTCTTGGAGGATAAGGAGTTGTCCCTGGAGACCTTGGAGCTGTTTTTCAAGGCCCATTTTGGAGCAAGATTTGAGCTACTGCTGTTGATGCGGTGAGCCACAGTCTGGTGCATCCAGAGCACCTCTGGGTAGCGAGTGGAGTGGGAGCAAAAGGAGCACTTGTGGCTAGGGAGGCTCTTCCTGTCCAGGTTAAGGGAGTTGATGCCCCTGCAGCCCTCGGCCCGCACACAGAGATCCACAGGGGTCAGGCTGGGATCGAGTGGGGATGATCGTGCTGAGCGGTGAGCAGAAGGTGAAGCAGAGTTGTTCGACCCCTGTAGAAGAGCCTTCTTCAGTTTGGGGTAACCACTGGGGGTGCCCCTGTCTGAGCTGGAGCTAGGGCTTGGAATGGGGCTGGGTCTATCATCAGAGGCAGCCGGGTGTTGGACACGAACATGAGTTGAATGGGTTTGCAGCTCTGTGGTGACAAAGTCTGACAGGCTGCGGATGTAAGGCTTCTCACCTTTAGGGAAAAGAAAAGAGAACATAATGGTCAGTGAATGTACAGGAAACCATTGATGCCTTATTCATATTGTTCGAGACAAGTGTAGTTTTCTTGCACAGCCACGAGGGGGCAGTGCTTACCAATTTCCCCAAATCTCCCCTTTGTGCTGTATTAGGGTGCTGAGAAACAAATCTCCATTTGTTTCTCCCATGCAAACAAATTATTAAAATCTAACTGTTACTTATTCTATTACAAAGTTAATAAACATATAAAACAATTATAAACAACTAATAATTAAAATTATATCATCTGTTGTTACTGATTCAAGCTTTTATTGGTTGGTTACAAACAACACAGCAGAATAGAGTTAAATAAAGATAATATTTTATTACATTATATTAAGGATTTTTTTTTATTGAATGTTGTGTAACAATAAAACGTGTTTATTTATGGTTAGGTCTTTGAACTGTTTTGGATTAGATTGCACAGTGTTAATTCTCAAAGTGCAGTTCTATAAATTTGCCACAAGATGGCGTTCGTGACCTGTCTGTCCTGGCAAATTAATTTTACTGTTGTCACAGGAAAACTTTATATCTTTCAGAGCGTACAATTTTAGGATTAAATACATAATTACATAAGAGCACACTTTGAGTAGAATACGTTTAATTAAGAGTGGAAGTAATGGGTTATTAACGGTGAATAAATATATAAAAGTCATCATGTTGACAATAAGAATAAAATAAAAAAAAACATAAAACCTTAAATTAAGAGAAACCAGGTAATAGAGCATCCTACACACACACCTAAGTCTCCAATGATGCAACAGCTCAAATTGCACTCCTCCTTCTCGTCTTTACAATAACACCAGCTACCTGCCATCTGTTTTTCATTTGGCTTCCATATTGGCAACAACACAGCTCAAAGTCTGCCAAGGTGAAGCTCCAGGGCTGGGCACTTATATAGGGAAGTGGTCAGGCATGATTTTTCCTTTTTAGCAGGTTGATATTGTTCTTCATTACACCATTAATGACCAGTCGGATCAAGAAATCAAAAAAGTAATTAGTACAGGGATTTCTAATAGTTTTACATACAAAGGATTCTTATTGCCATCCAAATACTGGTACCATCCTGATTTAAAATAGCATAGGTCCCTCTTTCATGTTTAAAAATGCAAACAAGCCTAAAAATACAAACTGAATAACATGTTTGTATGTATTTTATAATGCTGACATCCTCTCATTGCATAAACTGTTGTCTCTCAACATACTGTGTACCCTGGGAACAAACAGAACGAATCAAAACTATCCATGAAACCTTGACATTGAAAGCTACGGTGCAAAAGCAACCTCAATTTCACACTTGTGTAGAGTTGTTTGAAAGAATGCTCAGATGTGAGCTCACACTGTTAAATTTGCGGTGCAGAGATCTAATCTGTTAACACAATATTAACCGCTAAGGGGGAAAGAATCCCATCGGAACGCGCATTCAGCTGAAGTTTCCAATTTGCATTTCCAAAAAGTAACTTAAGGGACATCAGAACATTTGTAACTAAACTGTCCTCTGAATGACTCTTTCCCCATTGCCTCAATCCCTCTCAATCGGGAGGTGACTCTATAAATAACTGATCCCTCAGACATCGGACAGCCTGGCTGGCTCAGTGGTAAGAAGAGTGGATGAGAGACAGTGAAGGTGTCACAAGAGGTGACCTTACATATTTCGAAAGAGTCACAAGGAACAGAGAGTAGGGTAAGAGAAAAAGGATATATGGATGGACAGATTGCTTTCTTGACAAATGGCCTCTTCATTTAATGTATGATATGTTTGTGACAAAGTTTGTCACAAAAACAAAAAAAAATCATGAATTGTCAAGTAACAGGCTTAAATGGATTACATCACAATTCTCATAGCTACTGTTAATGTAGTTTTTGTCTTTTATATTTATATTATTAATTTGAATACATTGTTAAAAGAAAAGAAAAGTGTATCCAAAAAAACAGTGGTTTCTCAATCCAGACATCATGCCAGTGCTTTTGGAGTGATTGAATACAATAGAGAACACCTCTAACCAATTACCAACTGTAATAGGAAGTAATACTCGCCTCCAAGTGCAAGAGAACGTTGCTGTTATTGTGGTTCAGAATTAAAATAATTAGGTGTTACACCACAAACAATGTCAATGAAGAGTAAACAGGAACACAAACACAGATTTTCATGGCATCAATAGGAGAGCAAAAAACATATTCACACACAGATAAGGGGGGCGAAGGGAGTTTCCTGAGACAGGAAGACCTGAAATAGCTCACTGCTCGATCAGGCCTGAAGAAATGTTGCTGCTATTTTTGAATGTCTGTTCTAACAGGGAGGAATGGAAGCAATCACGACAGCTCTTAGCTATCCACTAACCATACCTGCACCAAAAAAAGTCTTTTCCGGGAGATTTTTCAGATAAAATATTAAGACCACAAAGCTCTGAAGTCAAACACGGGGATCCTTCCTTTAGCCTATTTTAGTCATGATTATGGGTGTTTTGCCCTTGCATGGGTAGGCTTTCCTTTTTTTTTGCTCTGCAGTGTTTATTGGGTTGTGGAGGTGAAAAAAATGACAGGCATTCCAAAAATGCCTTCTTCTCTGCTGACATGCCACTGAAAGTCACGAGGTTTAACTTAACTGTCTGCTTTATTGCCTTGTGATAGAAAATAATTGCCCTGTTGTAAACAGTATAGTCAGAGGTAGTTAAATTTTATTGTCAATATTTGATAGTTCTTTTCTGCAGCTCTCTATAAAAGAGCTTCAGCGGGATGCAATGTTGACATTTTACCACACGGTGGCTCCACTTCCCACTCCATAAAGACAGAAGATGTTTACTACAGAGTGACAGTCAGAGGCCATGAGTGGGAGGCTTGAAAGAGGCTACACTAAAAACTCTGCAGAACATTTGACTATTGATGACTTTATACATTCATTCATAACCATTCATAGCAAAGATGTTTTCCTATGTTATCATTATATATTGTTTGAATGCTACATAATTAAGGTTGATTCTGTTCTTTAAAATATGACAAAATATCACTGAAACAGCAGTGGTGCCGTCTTATGCAATTACACAAACAGCAACAAAGGAACCGTCAGTGCTATGATCTCTGTTTTAACTGTTAAAGATCTTCTTATTGTCTTAGTCCATTGGGCATCAAGATTATATGAACAATCAGTGAAATAATCATGAACTCTTTAATTATGCTGAGTATGTGTTTAAATGATAAAACTGGATGATTCTCAAATCCTAAATATTTATCAACCTCTACATTGATTCTTTAAATTTAAGACCATATCCAAGCAAAACATGTAAATAAAATGGCAAACCTTAGACTAAATAAAAGTAATGAATGTAGCCACTGTGACGTCACCCACTGGTTAGTAAACTCCCTGTTTTGTTAATCCTCCATTTCAACATCTTGGCCTTAAGCCATTTGGCCTTTATTGAGATGAATGAGTGGATGCATTGCTACATCATTATCCTTGTCAATTACAGGTAGTTATGACTTAAAGCATATCCTGCTTGTTTTGATTGTGTTTTAAATTTGATCAGAATTAAAACCTGAAATTAAGAAAAATAGAAAATACAAATTTAGACCATAAAAAACAGGGTTCCCCTCTAGTTTCATACAATCAGACTCCTTTCTGCAACAAGCTGAGTTGTCCCTTGCTAGTCCAGTTATGGGTAATTCTGCATTGGCTTTATTTATAAAACACAAGGCTACATAATGTAAGACAGGTTAAACTGAAGTTTCAACCAACCTGTAATATCTCCAGAGTTTGCCGTACCCATCCCTGAGGCCTGGTCTCCAAGGGTCGATCCTGGTGGAGAGTCTCCATACCCTGGAGTGCTGGGCCGGCTAGGGGAGCCTGACTCTGGATCACTGGTCGAGCCCCATCGGTCATCCCTTGCAGTTCTTTCCTTCTCCCCCACAGATGCTCTACCCCCGTCCTTTCTGTGGACCCGTTGGTGGACAATCATCTGGTGACGACTGCGAAACACCTTCCCACACTCAAAGCACTCGTTGGACCTGGCTTGCGACTGAGATGGTCGCCTTCGGTCCTGACGAGAAGAAGGCCTGTACTCTGAGTCGCTAAGGCTCTCTGGTGTCCGATCACCTGATGAAGCATGGCTTCCCAAACCAGAGCTGCTACGTCGCCCTGAGCTGCTGCGTTTCTCTTGACTCTGCAGGACATAACGACTGCTTTCCTTCTCAAAAACCACAGCTGCTTCGGCAAGGGCTTCCTCGCCCATACTTCCTCCCCCATAGGAGGCTTTGTAACTTGGCTCCACGGGCTCCACAACCCTTCCTTTAGTAGCTAATTGCCAGGCCTGGTAGCTGCAGACTGGATCTAGCTCTGGGATTCTTTCACCAAGCACCATGTTCTCGCTCTTATCCCCTTCTTCCCCTTCTTCATGGGTCTCTTGAGCAGGCTGAAGGTTCAGGTAGTCAAGAAGACGTCTTTTAGCAGCTGGTGAGTCCTCATCTTCGCTCAGTCTGTTTTGGCTTTGGGATTTCTTGCAGGAGCTGAGACTGTGGACTTTCTCATGGGCCCTGAGGCTCTCTTTGTTGTGGAACAGGTTGCCACATTTGGAACACACTTGATAATTGGTCGTAATGGAGCAAGTGATAATGTCAGGATCCTGGGTGACATCGTTGATGGTCGCGGGAATCTCGGCCGACTCCGCCTTCGACCGTGACCTGGATTTGGTGTTGTGTGTTTTCATGTGTGATTTGAGGAACCACGCTTCGCGGAAACGTCGTCCGCAGATTCGACAGCAGTGGTCCAGGATGCCTGCATGTTTCTTCATGTGTGATTTGAGAAACCATGCCTGGGAGAAGACTTGGCCACAGGTCTCGCAAGGGAAACTCCCATCGCTCTGGGGTTGGGGCACGTCGGCTTCAGCCACAGCCTCTTCTTTGACAGCGGCCTCGTCGTCTGCGTCTGCTGTTATGTGGACCTTCTCAATGTGACTGAGGAGCTGGTCCTCTCGCAGGGCCTCATAGCCACAAAGACGGCAACAGTAAGGCCTCTGGTCGGTAACTGACTTCTCTCTTTTCACGCTCCTCCCTGGAACTTTCCTCCGGTTCTCCTCACCACTATCCCCGTTGATCATCCGGTTGCATGCCGAGCTGCTCTTAGTCGGACTCGTACCTCCGTCCAGACCTTCTGAAACACTCATCTCCTCCTCCTCGGCCCCGCCATCTTCGTCATCATTGGAGTGGTGGCTAGACAGTGTGCCCAGTTTGTGGCTGCGAATGTGGACTTTGAGGTTGCCCTTCTGAGAGGCTCTGTGGTCACAGTAGGGGCATTTGTAAGGGCGAGCCCCCGTGTGGCGTCTCATGTGCTGCGACAAAGAACTGAGGAACGGGAAGCTGCGTCCACAGATGTTGCAATCGTAGGTCCCAGAGATTTTGTCATCCTCGCCTTCGATGTCGTTTTCAGGGTTCATTTTCCCTCCGAGCAGCTTCTCCTTCAGGCCTCCCTCCTGGGTCTCCATTAACTCAACACTCTCTCTAGTATTCATGGTTCACACTTAACAACCCTCTCGACCTAGACTCTCACAAGCTCAATGAAACTTGAAACTACTGCTATCTGCGGCAGCACATCTAGGGATATCTAGTGCGTCTTTGTTGGCCAATTAAAAATACTATCTACCTCCAGTCATCCAGAGATCCAGCTGCTTACACGGCAGCTTATTTAGTACCCTGGAGTTACTCAATGTGTCACCATCTATCCATCTTCATCCGTCAGTGAATCAGAGCCTTAAACTAGCTACGTCCCACTGGCATCATAGAAAACCTATGCTGTGTAGCTTCATCATTTGGACTGATATAGTGAAATGTTCAAGGTGAGACTGCAGTTTTAGAATGTCTTAGTACGTAGGAAGCAAAGGTTTCACTCAATTCCCGGTCATCATCGTGTCATTGGACAGAAAATTTGAGGGATCTTTCCATCAGGGTAATCCTTCCTTTCTTCATTATTTCACAGGCCTCTCTTCATTCTCTTCAGTTTATAAGCACCTAAGCAGCTTCCAGATCATACAACAATATCCATTTCTTGCACGTCCTGCAGGTTCTGTATATCATCCACCTAGAAAATGAAAGAGAAAGAGGAGACAAAATGGGACAACGGTTAGAGGAAACACAAAACATTTAAGTACAAGATTTGTCGTGATAATCATAAGGTCTACTACCAACAAAAAAGGAAATTTGCTTCTTCTGAATGGATTACACATGCAAACACACATTTGACTTGTGAGCTACAGATTCCATACACGGTTTGGTTCAGTTGATACAAAATCTGTTTGATGATCAAACTTGTAGGACACAATGAGTTTCTGCCGTTTTAAATACCCAAATCCATTTGGTGAAAGCTTATAAACGTTTTGGGCTTACAGTGCATGTGAGAAAGTTCTGGTTTTCCCTGATTATCCTGCCCCCTGTAGACAAAGCAGTGCTTATTTTCTCTTCACTGATCTTGTCCTGTACATGTGTAAGCTGTGTTTTCTAAAAAAAAAAAAAAAAATGCTCATCTTGCTTTACTGTGTTTTTTTTGTTTTTGTTTTTTTCACAGTGAATTTTTGAAGTAGAAACATGTTTCTGCAGCTTGTTGTAATACTTTGTCTGACACCTGCCCTGGAGCAGAAGGTATGGGGCATTAAAAAAAACTGGACTAAGAAGGATTCATAAATCTTATTGCTGATGGTTGTCTTTGCTTTTGTAGGTCATAGAGACACATCAGACACAAATTCATTCTCTTTCCAAACCAGATGCAAACCTCTCACCGTATCTTTAAATGAATTTAAATTAACCCACTACATACCTATTTCTATGCATGTGTGTGTGTGTGCATGTGTTGTGTGTTGTGAATGTCGATGACTACTGCAGGGCTAGGGGGGCTCGCACACCACACTGGCTGAGTCGACACTTTACACAAACAGGGGGGGTGGGGGTCAGTGTTGGTGAGGGAGGGGGAGACTCTATTCACATCAGCAAGATCAGCAGTGCCACCATATTCTCTCCCCGTACTGGCCTCATACGCCCGCCTCAACTGACACCATCACATGACAGGGATCTTAAGTACACAACAGGAAGTGGCTCTTCAGACAGTTTGCTTTGCTCTATTTCTCAGACTGGAGTTGAATGGGGTCGGGGGGGAAGGAGAGAGAGAGTCAAACAAAAAAGAAAGAGAGCAAAATAAAGAGAAAAAAAAAAGAACGGCTTTCACACTGCTGTGCTTTCTTTAAACGCTGGACAATTTTCATAATTTGCATATTCTCAGAAACATTTAATTTGTTTGCTCAAATACTGAAACCTTAAAATCCTTTTAGTTATACACATATTGAACGTTATTGTATTTTTCCACATCAAACTTCTGTCAGGTCTCTTTTCACACATTTCAGTATGGATTATTGGTTTTTGCTGCGTGGTAGAATTCTTATCACAAGAATCAGTGAGGGTTGAACACACCCTTACTCCTTTCTCGTTCTCTCTACGCTCATTGGAAACATCATTAAATAAGATCTCTTTCTGTTATAACTGTTGATCACTGACACGTTTTTTACTGGGGTATTAATTTCAGCAGATGCTTAGCGCCTGAAAGTGGGACTATATGAAATGTGACTGACAGCATTATTACAGGCTATTATATAAAGTGCCAGGGCCCATAAGCTGAGTTACTGCCAGCCTCTAATTATAAGTGGATAATTGATCATAATCATAAGAGGATAAGGTGGTGTAGGAGGGGAGTTAGCACAAGAACAATCATATGTCTTAAACTCTCACACTGAAAATGACTACTCTGCACCAGAGCCACCTATCTATCCAGAATGATTTATGCTATTGAAATCGGCGCGGCCTCAATGGTTCCCCGTGCTTCCTCCTGGAGTGCTTAGTAAGCTAAGGCTTTCAGCTAACAAGTGCTGCTACAGCCAGAAGTGCAGCTGTGGCTGGCATTACTGTGAAACTTCATTTATTTGCAGATATAGATCATTTAGTTTCAAGGCTTTGAAAGCACATTTATCCATTTTAGGATCATTGCCCTATAAATGGAGGTCACATGCTGTCAGTCAGTTTATCACATTTTCTACATATATCTTTCTGTTTCCCAGAGGATGAATCAAAGTCCTTATAACTTCAATGCTACCCAAATGAATCCTCTACAGCAAGTTCACATTTGTGGATATTTTCTTTAATAAATGAATTGACCAGGATGCCATCGGTAAAGCTATCATTTTTGGAATTTGGATGAATTCTTATTTGGTTTGGAGACTTCTGACTTAACATTATCAGGTATAATTTTGAATTTGTCAAACACGTTGATTTTACAGTTAATCAGAAAACCCACAACCTTTAAACAGCTCCAGCTGTAGCACAGACTAAAGCATGGTAGCATGCTAACTAGCTCAAAGCATCACTGTGCTCAAATACAGCCAATATATATCTGATATAGCACGAAGGGGCAACATAGAACACAGTTGATGATAAAATAATTAATGAACAAAACTGCTGAGCTATTTCACAATATTGCTTTATGATATTAATTATCCTGCATACAATTCAAATCCTTTAAGGTGAGAAAACAAAATTAAAATTATTTGAGTCTGTTGCCATACTACACATTCATTTACAAACCGGTACAGAGATGAAAGAGACAGTAGTGCTATTACTGACATGTAATGTGATACTCTAAGCTGTATGCACTGCACATATAAAGGTTCTCCTAGAACCAGCAAAGACTTAGTCTTTGTATATAACTTTGTTAATTTGCATCGTACCTATCAAATAAAGGAGCTTTCAGAATTAATTCAAAACTGTTTAGAAAGGATGAAACCACAAAAGTGAATAATTTAAGGAGAAAATTTCAGGCACCCTTAAACGTAGTTTATATTGTAGAGAGAAGGGAGAAATCATACATTGACAAACACTTGAGTGAGGAACAGCAAAGCTGGAGGGGTAACATCTAACACATGACATTAGAACCAATCAGGTGATTATGGACATAAACCAGCAAAAACAAAGCCACTTCAATCCATCCATCCTCTGTGGGTTTCCCCTCCATCTGTCCCATCTGCTCCCTGCCTACACATCCTACTGTAACTCATTAATACCATGGAGTTTCTTCCACTTCTTGCACTAAAAACAGGCTAATAATCGTATTTCCTGTTAAATGGCCTTGCTGATTGGGTGTCAGAAGGTCTGGGGGAGGGGGCGGGGGCGGGGGGGTTGAGTCTATTCAACAGTAAGCCTGTCATCCACCAGACAGTCGCATGTGCAAATTGAAATGTAATGAGATTATCCCCCAGAAGGGAAACAATGCAGGCTCCTCGCTGAAGGGGCAAAGTGTGTGTGTGTGGGGGGGGGGGGGGGGGGATAATGGCAAAATGGGCTTAAGGAGGGAGAAACTGTCCAGGAGAGCCGTACAAGATTAGGAATCATCAGAGTCATCAGAACAGAGAGGAGGCATCAAAGCTCTGCTAAAGACTATAATAGTGCAATAAATAGATTCAGTGTCTTCCTCAAGCTTGTAAGAACACTTCAATTTGTCTTTGACATCCTCCAGGCATCTAAACACAAAAATAATGACATTATGGATAAAGTTAAGTTTCAAATGATTTTGTATTTCTAACAGTAGTGTGACTGTAATGAAAACTGACTTTTTGTTTATTGCAGGAACATGGTCTTCCTTCAACACTTCAGACACGTCTAACCCTTGCTGGGACCGTCATGTGTCTCATGTCAGTCATGCCATTAATGGTCACTTTAGCTGCTTCACCATGACTCACTGGTAGTGAGTGGAGCCCTACTCTCAGCTGATAATGACTGCAGTGTCAAACATAAAAACAAACTGTTCCTTGTACCCCCCCCCCCCCCCCCCACCCCCCTTCCTTTGCACGCTCAACTTCTGCTGTTCTGCTGTTCTGCTTTCTGAATGCTGCACCATGGCAGCTGAGGTGGGCGAAGAGGAGGAAATCCACTCTTATTTTCCCATCCATGCACTACATTTGCAGAGCAGCCTGGCTATTTCTGTGCCTGCAGTCTCCTGAGGTTCACATCTGGAGTGAGTTTTGAAACAAACAGTGTCAAACTGTGCAGGCGGGCCAGCAGAGAGAACCTGCTTACAGCTGTACAGCTCTCTGTTTTGTAATTGTTTTCACACAGAAGAACTGTGCCAAAGTCAGATTTAAATTTTGTCATCTATACTACCTTGAGAAAAAAACCTACAATCATCAAATATAATGAGTAAACTATATAATATTTTTTTGTTTATTATTTTGGGTTATTGTTCTGTCTTACAGCAAAGTTTGAAAGAAAACTGCCTGTTCCTTGAAAATTGTTTGTTATCCATTGCAATATGCTCAATAGCTCCATCTAGAGGCCCCCTGGACATTCAGCCTGCAGAACACATTTGTTGCACTGTATGAAAATAAACCTCAGCATCTTTGACTTTATGGATAGACTGGAGTATATTATTTAAAAAGTTAAGCAATTAACAAAGAGCTGTATAATATTTTAGAAAAGAGCCACAGTCTTTAGCACCTTCTCTTGATTGAATCCACACTGTCATCCAGCCAGAAAGCACCTTCATCATAGCAATCATCTCAGAGGCTGCGGTGACACAAATCTACAGCACCCAAGGGTGCTGAGATTGGCTTTCATAACACGGTGACTCACTCATGCTGTCACCTGATCACTGATAATGACTGCAGGTCATTCTCGTGTGGGACATCCTTCAGCCATGATGGGATCTCTCCCCCCCCCTCCCCCCACAGGGACGAGTATTTAAGTTTTAAGAAAAGTAGAAGGGAAAACCACACACACACACACACACACACACACACACACACACACACACACACACACACACACACACATGCACAAACGCTTACATACATATATACAAGGAAACTAATGAATCAAGAAGCAAAACAGTGGGGGCTTTTAGTGTTGTCCACACACATCCTTTCAAAGTCTATATGTACACTGTGGGCTTTTAACACTGTTTCATACAGGCAGCATTGAGAGCTTAACGGCCCATACACAGAGCTGCTCACACACACACACACACACACACACACACACACACACATGCACGTACAAGCACACACACATTAACACATAAACTGCTCCACAGAGCATGACATACAGAGAGCACTTTCCCAAAACCTTGCTATCCTCTGTTCAGGCGCTCATAAAGTGGAGACATTCAGTGCCAAAAGTGGGACAGAGGGGATGGTATGGAGACTTCAGCACACACACACACACACACACACACACACACACACACACACACACACACACACACACACACACACACACACACACACACACACACACACACACACACACACGCATACACACAGTGCAGAGGCAGTGTATTCTCAGACCAATCTATAATCCATTATGAACAAACTGC
Source organism: Labrus bergylta (assembly GCF_963930695.1). Classification (NCBI taxonomy): domain Eukaryota; kingdom Metazoa; phylum Chordata; class Actinopteri; order Labriformes; family Labridae; genus Labrus; species Labrus bergylta. Next base: position 3,647,283 of record NC_089202.1, on the reverse strand, counting down.
TCTTCACCTCACACCCGGCTCTAAACTGGCAGACAAAGAGGTCTGCTGTGAGCTCCACGATGAAGAGAAAGAGGAATGAAGCACAGCTGGATGCATGCACAAACACATACACACATACCTACAGGGTGTTAGCTTTAGGGCATTTTCAGGGTGACAAATGTGTCCATTGTGGAACAAAAAAAAAAGGTTTCTGCAAACTTGTTTTGGTTAAAAGAAAAGGATTGTGTTCAACTGCTGTGCGGTGGGATGGACTCAGTTACATCGCATGTATGAGAAACACATCGAGAAGTATAGAGTGAAAAATCAAACACATACAAAGGTCAATTACTTCTTTTAAAAGATGCTACAAAAATATGCTTTTACACAAACAAGATCCTTAAACCTACAATGAGTGTATAATACTTGCAGTTTTTTGTTGCTATGGGCTTATTCCAGGATGTACTTACATAACTCACATACTTGCACAGAGCCACATCTGGCCATGTATGCATTTCTGTGTGTGATCAGGCTGCATGGGACAATCCTTTAGAGACAGGACGCAATGAATGTGCTGCAGCTGTGTGTCACTTTTGGTCCAGTTTAGGCTACGTGATGCTCCCTCATTTAGGTCTTTTCTAAGTTTAGTTTGGACCAAAAAAAGACTACTTCAGATTGACTCTTCATATCTAATGTGTTTTATCAACAGTAGTTTTTAAATCAGGAAACTTCATTTGTCATATTAAGACATCTTTTGTTCATTATCAGGTGCAGTTATGACTTTCATTACATTTCTAATGTGTGAATCTTTTTATATCACTTGCAATATTACGATCCATTTTGAGACATGTTGTGGTTATATGACATTACTTTCAATATTAAGGATATGTTCAACATTACCATTGTGAAACTGTCGCTATCGTGTGCTATTATTATTATCACGTACAATGGCTTTTAATATCACATAATATCTCTCATTCTCTATAGCTACTGTTTTTATCCCCTCTA